>NC_081826.1:202079250-202271750 GCF_030867095.1 Alligator mississippiensis | reverse complement strand
AAGGCAGAGATGCAGGCACTGATTTAGCTGGAAAAAATAAAACTAATCTCTTTGTAACAATATCATCAGAGTATTCTGCATTGTCTTCCAACTGTACTCTAACTTCCAGTATGGTGTACTCTGCGGAGAAATGCAACCCCGGAAGGAACAGGATACCAAATGCTACACCCCAACAAAGGGTTATTAATATCAGCTATTCATCTAACTTACAGGGAGTACATTATTAAGGGCATTTGGCTGTTGCTCTGGTTTGAATAGAACCCTGTCTTGTCAAATTGTAGATCCTACTTACTTTGGTGTGGCTTTCTTTAGGAAAAGTCTTAGATTTCCTTCACTCATTTGTTCATTGACTTAAAAATTACGCTTACAGTTTTTAGTAGGCCAAATAAATGTTTTTGATATTGCAATAGTTGTATATTAATTTCAACTGTTGTGGAGCAAATGTCACGGAATCTGGTTATAGGACGTAAAAGGGAAGAATAGGTAAAATATATGCATGAATGGAATGGAGGCTAATGAGGAGGGGCTGTAATGATTTTGTTAGGTGTATCAATGTCCTTTGTCAGATAGAATATAAGGACTCCTTTGCTCCGTCCTTGGTAGGGCTGTCATTCATAGATGATGATGATGATATCTTAGCAGCTCCTGTCCTGTGCTTTAGGAGCAGGAGGATTTGATTTGATCAAATGTGCTTCTGGGAAATTCCAAAGGAACATGGTGCACAGCACAGTGCCAGCTGTGTAGTTCTGTAGTGCGCTGACATGGTTTGATTGGTGGTTGGGTGTTAGGTGTATGTCATTGGATCTAATGCGAAACTAATGCTTTCATCTTTGGAAGGTCCTGGTGCACGTGCCCAGCTCATTGCTCAATGCTCACTTGTGCATGTTAAGTTTTTGTGAATTGTAATGAGTGAGCATCTCTTCAACTGGCGAGTTGCTCCCAAAAACATTTGTCTTAGTGGAGAGAAGTAATAGGAATTGACATGTTACCAAAAAGACTCAAAGCTGTGATTGGTTGATTTAGTAGAAAACTATAATCTCCAATCCAGGTGCATTTCATGGAGAGAGAACACCCTGAAACAGGAAGAGAGTTGTATGCATGTGTTAGTTGCTTTCTTCCAGTCTTTTCTTTCTACTTCTAGTGAGGCCAATAAAACTGTATGCTAGAATAGAAGAAAGAGAGAGAACTTTGGGGAGTTTGAATTTCTTCTAATCTGAAAAAAAGAGAGAAGAGAGATTTCCCAGAAAAATCCTCTCTCAGAAGCACCTGGAAGTCTGGATTCTGAACTGTCTGAAAATGTTGGAGGCCTCACATGTTTGCGAATATCTCCATCAGTCCCAAGTTGTTAAAGGTGGAGATGCCTGGTCTTCCTTGCATGGTGGTGGGGGTGGTGTCAAAACAAATAATATTAATATTATTATCTTCATTTGTAAGAAATGAAAAGTTTGCCCTTCTGCAGCATCAGGACAGCAGGGAAAGATGGTTCTTCCCCCCACTCTCCTATAGCCATTGTCAGCCAATTTTTTTTTTTTTTTTTTGACGCGATTATTTAGCGAGGGGTATCTACCTAAACCATCCAGTTCCTAAAATGCATATAAAGGCATAACAATGGGGGTGTATGGAAGAAATGTTAAATGGGCTTAGCCACAACATTACCTTTTTTATTAGGGATTAAATTGCCTTGTAGAAAGGAGCTGGGTAATGGGGTGGTGAAGCCATCTCCTGGGCCTCACTGTGTTGCTCCCTTTGGTCATCTTGCTTTTCCTGTAAAACAAAATTAAAAAGTAGTTCAAGGCAGGTGCCTTGCTGAATTTTTGGTTATTATTGCTGTGAGTGTTAGGGGCATCACCTTTTTATGCTTTTAACTGGGAAGTGTGCATCTGTTTAAGCTTAAATCCTTTCTTTTCTTTAATTTCAATTTGGTACCCGGTAGGACTAGCTTTGTTTACTGTTCTGATGGGGCCAGCCCACACAGAGCACAACGTGTATACTTTTTTTCGGTAGGCCTGGCACACTATTTGATCTTCAGTTTCCCATTCTGTTGGTGGCCCAAAATGTTTGTCCACTTGGTTTTGGTTTACCTTGAGGGCCACTGCTACTTTTTTATGGGTGTCTGAAACTGCCTTTAACATCTGCAGCATCCATTAATCAGTTCACACTCAGTTGTATGCCGTTACGTATGCCCCAGCTACTCACCACCGCTCGGGCATTCGCATTTCTCAGCCTGTCATTACCTTGTGAGGTGTGATTCCATGGGTAGTGACAGTCCCCTGAAGGGTCATGAGAATCGAGGGCAATTTTACATCCTAATCTTTGCCCCGTTCCCAAATGTTTGACCAACCTCTTTATTATTAAGCTGAATTACCTCCTTATTAGCTTGCTGTAAGCTAACCAAATTTATTGACAGTGACTTTTTATCCTTGAATGACTTTACTAATTTTACACATTTTTGTCTTCTCAGGGCTAACTGTCAAAGTTGCATTAATTTGCTAGCATGTGCTACTAGTTTTTTGTTACTGGTATTCATACTTTGTGTTTTTTTTACATGGGCAACCGGTTTGAGGGCTCTGACAAGGCAGGTGAAGTCTGACTAATAGTTACTTTCTCTTTTACAGAAGGCTTTTCAATGCTGTGGCTATTGCCATGCTGCTTGCAATGAATGTAGAACACACTTCCCACTTTGAACTTCTTTAATTTTCGCATTGACTGATGCACAACCTGTAATGGCCTTTCCCTTTTTATAATAGCTTGATCTATTAACAAAGAACAGCAACTCAGGTTTCCATTTTACATTTCAAAATCTCTCTTTCAAGCCACTTTTCCTCAGGGCACTCCCTTTTAGCAACCTATACAATGGGACAATCCCAAGGGACTGCAGAGGTCTTTATACATAGGGGATGCACAAAGGGTTTCCAGCTTGGGGGCACACAGGCAGCAGGGGAGGGACCAAGTCAAGCCAGGCCAGGACTGAGCCCCCTGGGGCAGTGATGGTGCGAGGCATACTGGATGCTGCCTTAGCCCTGAGGTTTCTCATCCATAGAACAGACATAATGAAGCAACAGTACCCCAACCCTCGTAGCGTGCCTGCCAGGAGCAACTGTACATACTTTCAAGCATCACTGAAGACAGCAAATGATCTCCACATGCTTGAGCAGCTCTCCAGACCTGCCTCCCTTCCTGTCAGCTTTTGGCTATCCAGCTGCTGCCAAACACCAGCCACCGTGCAAAGGGGTCTAGATCTGTGTTGCTTCAACATAGACATGGAGCAGTTAGCAAGAGGTCGAGAACTCCTCTGTGCAGGGCCCAGTGGGAACCTCCTTCTGCTTTCTCCCATGGAATGAGGCATTCTTCTTTGCATATTCCTTGATACAATCTTTTAGGAACACTGTCAGTGTCGGTCCTAAAAAGGACTTTAAAGTCGCAATGTCTGCAGGAGCAGGCAATTTACTGATAAGACCTACTGTCTGCTGGTCCTGACTTTCTTCCCCTTTTGCTTACGCTAACTTTTAAGCTATCTTGTGTCAAATTTCTGAACCGCACAGAGGCAGTTTAGCTGTTATATTTAATGGATGCCAATGACAACAAAGGACCAAACTGGGGGTGCTGGATAGTTTGTTAATCTGAGGGGTGCTGAGGGTTTTTCCTGATTCCCTTTGGGTTTATTTTCTTCTTCATACTCTGCCAGCCTCTTCAGCAATTCTGCTGTGGGCAAACCATTTATGTTTTTTTCACTTTCCATACTGTAGCATTCTGTGCCACACTTCCACCCTAAGGGTATCCAACTGGTGTTTCCTTTCCCCTTCTCTTTTCCTTCTATCACTTGCAATGCTTTTTGCAGTCCTTGCTGGGTTTCAGCCATTCTACAAGCATTCCTCAAAGATATTCCCTGCAACGCTGCCATCTGTGCCTTTAAATTCTTTATCTCCTGAGCCTGTCTCTCTCTCCTTTTACCATGCCAACTCCTTAGTCAGTCCTCTAGCTACCATGAGCAGACCCTGTAATGCTGTTCACTTTTTAGTCTTTTTATCTGGGTTTGGATTTTTCCCGGAGCCCATCCAAGAGGACCACTACTTTATAAAAATCCTCTAAACCACTTTCTTCCTTCTCAAATGTCCCTTTACCCCCACACTGGAGGGCAGAACCCTTTAGTACCCACTTCTCAAACTCTTGTACTTCTGTTGCCATGGTGTTAGTTTTGGAAGGGGGAAGATCCCTAACTGGATATTCCTTACTAGCCTGTGATCCTGTATGGTCTCAGCAAATCCCTCTCCCCATGAGTCAAGGTAGCAACCCTTGGAACCTAGGGATGTTCAGTAAATCTAGATATTCTGCTTTCCATGGACCTGCTAGAACTTGCTAAAGCCCACCTGCTGAAGCCGCTGGCCCACTATTGCCCACCCAGGGATGCATCTGTTGCACTTACTTTTGATTAAGGGGCTCTGTGAAAAGAATGAAATGATCACTGATCCCATTCCAGTCTCAAATTCAAATTGATTGAACACACAAGCAAAAACTACTACTCAAGAAAAACCCCAAGTAGTCTGCAAGGTATTCTTAACAGGCCTTCTGAATGATGCATGATGACTCGGCTACCTAGATGCTGTCATAGCACTGGGGGGGGGTCACAGTTTTGACTGGCATGGTCTCCTCTAGCTTGGTGACAGCTTCCCAGACTCAAGTAGTTTCCTTAGGCTTTTATACCCTTTTACAGCCCTCTTTTGTATATTCTGTATATGGTTATGCTACAGATCCTTGCTGATTACCTTCTGTAGCAGTACAGCAGTTTTTTCCTTGTTTTTTTTTTTTCTTCTCTCTCCTGCTCCTTACCTGCTTGAGCTATCCTTGGGGGGTTTTTTTCTTAATTCTATTTTGTTTTTCTACATTTTCATAGTTGGTAGGGTCGGAAGGGACCTGAGCAGATCATCAAGTCCAACCCCTTGCCATGGCAGGAAAGAGTACGGGGTCAAATGACCCCGGCCAGGTATTCATCCAGTCTCCTCTTAAAGACCCCCAGGGTAGGAGCCAGCACCACTTCTCTTGGAAGTTGATTCCAGATCCTAGCTGCCCTGACAGTGAAGTAGCACCTCCTGATATCTAGCCTGAATCTACCCTCTGCTAGCTTGTGACTGTTATTTTACAGCTATCTACATTTTCTTTTGCCTACAGCAGTTGTTAATGTTGCTTCTGTGTGCATTTTACTTGTAGTTCATGCTGTCCATTCACGAAACAAAAAGACATCAGTTATGCCAAAGCAGTTTCAGATCCATACAGTCTATAGAAGGACTATTTAGAAAGATCTGCTGGCAGTGGAGGCCTATTTTTTGTGCCCAGTCTGAGACCCTTTTAATGGAAGGTGATTTTCAGAGAATAGCTAATATGCACTTTTTGAAATCAGGCCCCTTCAAGTTGTGTGAAATTGGATACTGAAAATAGAGGTATCCCAAATCACTAGTCACTTTGAAAATCTTGATTTCCAGGATAGGGTGTATTTAAAATATATTGGCCAATCCATTCTAGCTAGTTGTAATCATTTTATACTATGCATTTACACCATACCATGCTTTCTCTTGTGAAAGGGATGCTTTTAGGAAATCTTTGTGAGAAATTTCTCCCTCTTTGTTGCTGGGGTTTATTTCTGTTTATATATTTCAAGACAAAAGGAAGCATATGCTATGTATAACAGGTAGTGGTGGCCTCCCAAAATTAGGCTGGCACAACCGGATGTTCTACTAAGTGTAGTGCCTCTTTCTTCTTGCTCTTTTTTCCCCCACCACAGTCTTTATTTAGCATAGTGCAAACCCAGTGAAGTTGAAGTTGAACTTTTGAACTCATACTATGTAAGTGGGTTCAAATTAGACAGATCAAGATTGTCTGTCTCTTATTTCAAGTAGTACCCTCTATTAAGAAGCCAACATAAATGGGCATGCACCTGGAAAATATCTTTTTCGTTTCACTGTATCTGTTATTGATGCTCCCAGGGAGACTCAGATGAATGAATCGGGTCATAGGAGATAGTCCTTGCACCATCTCTCTGGAAGCAAATATGTATAAGACTGAAAATGCTTTTGATTGCTCTCCATTTATTTCTGCAGATACCTGTTTCCCCTATTGCTTGTTGTAAAGTTTAAAACAACATCAATTTTTAAGGACTTGAAAGTGCTTTTCTGTTTAAAATCAAACGAGGCAAGCATCATTTTCATTCCAGTATTGTGCTTGTACTTCTTGAAGTATTCTGAATATATAGACACCCACAAAAAATAATAAAATAAAAAGGAGAGGATGGGGGGGGGGGGGGAGAAGCTAAGTGATAGAAATGAGTAATTGCTTGGCAGCAAGTCTGCAGGGAGGGAGCTGACACTGTACAGCACATATTTCATGAATAATGAGAGGAGTTTCAGCGCTGTGCAATCACTGCCTATTGGGTCAGAAATTTCACATTAGTGGATTCATCAGAGCAGATCGGTGTCATAAAGACACTCTTTCCTGAGGTAAACATACCTTTTCCTTCACTGAACTGTCATCTCTTAGTTGGATAGTGGGTGTAGAGGGTAAAGCCTTCTGAGTTCTATTAGAGGAATATCTGGATTGGAAGCATCTCTGATATTATATTACTAGATTATTTACACAAGATGAAAATTAGATCTCTCTTTCTCTCTATAGAGAATACATGTAGATATGTAGGCACTCTGCACATAAGTACATACATGCAACAGACCAAAGTCTATGCATGATGAAAGATTAATGATCATTTAATAAGTACTGTATTTTGTCAAAAAGTGGGAGCATCGCATTTGCAAGACAACCTTATTTCTGCTTCCTGGAGTACCCTTGATATGTTCTTTTCTGTTTTTACTTACCTTTTACTTCAAGGCAAAGCAAGACAACTCAGTTCTATTCTAGGCAGTATCCTGAAAGTGTAACGGGTGTGTGTGTGTGACGCTGGGGGATAGTTATTGGAAGTTAGGGCAGTATTGCTGGTCTCTTTGTTCTTTTACCCCATCTTGCCATTGCTGGTGTGAGAGCCCTCTGCAGTTACTTCCATTTGAAAGAGTCTCTCTGCCTCATTGATTCTTCATCTCATTTCAACTCAGATGCAGATCTGTCCCTTCTTGCTTTATGCTTCCTTTTCTCACTTGCTTTGCTATTATTTGACTTTATAATATATTTTATGGGTTTCTGTAAACATTTGGAGCTAGTGTGTTTCACAGAAATTGGACAAAATAAAGATGTGGTGTTTCCTGTTCAGGCTGCGCAGTGATTCAATTTGGCCAAAACACTGCAACTAGCCTCTTCTCAGGTGGGAGATGCCAGGTTCTGTGCATATTCTCATACGACAGCACTGGGGCAAGGTAGCTAGTGCTGCTTGTTTTTCTTGGGGAGCAACTAGAAAAAGACTTTCTAATTTGCATGGTTCTTTTAACATATTCTAAAAGCTTTTGGGGCAGCTAGTAGGGCTGTGTGAAGCTTTGGTCCCTGATTTGATTTGGTGGAGATTCGGCCCAATTCGGTGGCAAAATCTCCGAATAAAATAAAATTGGAGGACCCCTGAATCTTTCTGAATCGAATTGGAACCCTCCGAATCGATTCGGAGATTCAGACATAGAGACAGCTTTAAATGGTTTTGCTACATACCTTTAGGTAGCAGGGGCTTGTGAGTGCTGCAGTGCTGGGGTGCAGGGAGTGTCCCACAGAAGCATGTAGGGCTCCCCAGCGCATTTGGCAGCAGACCTGGAAGCGGAACACAATTACTTCCAGTCCACTTCTGGGTCTGCCGGGGAGCATGTGGGGGCTCCCCCCCCACCCCCTCGGCTTGGTGACTGGTGGCTCCTGGTTTGGGCGGGAGCACTGGGGGTCCCCCTGTGGCCGATTGCTGAACCAGGGAGGTGTGTGCGTGTGGCGGGGGAGGGTGTCTCAACACGCTCCCGACAGTTCCCTGGAAGTACTTTCAGTCCACTTTTGGGTTCACTCCCGAGCACGTGGAGGCCCCCTAGAACTCCTGTGGGATGCTCCATGTGCCCTAGCATCACAGCAATCACCAGCCATACCTGTTACTTCAAAGCATATAAAAAAAGAAAAAAAAAAGTTTAAAGCTGTATCTGTTCGAATCACTGATTCTCCAAATCAGCGTCGAATCAGGGACAGTGATCTGAATCAACAAATCAAATCACTGCCCCCAATTTGGGCTGAATCCAAATCGAATAGGGCCTGCTTCACTCACCCCTAGTAGCTAGCTAGTAGACTCTGCCTAAGTTCAAAGCCAACTGGATCAGAAGGAGTTTTGCTTCCTTTTCCTGCTGCTTTTAGGGGATTTTTTAAACAACCTTCAATACTGTATGGGGGAACAGGAGAGAGCAGGAAGAGACATGGTGGAAAAAAGGGAGAAATAGTTACTATGCATGGCATGGGAGTGTAAAGGTGGGATGAATTCAGGCCACCAGCCCATCTTTAAACATCATCTGTTTCTTTTGACTTGGCACAAACAAACCTACCAAGTACATATCACAAGTGGCTTTTGTGAGTATCTTTTTCTAGATACAAACTGAAGCCTGAAAGGTATGTTTATATAACTGCAATATACCCCAAGTAAGGCTAGAAGAAAAAGTATATAAATTTTGAAAATAAAATACATCAGGAAAAGTTGAGAGAAGTTCAGGCGCTGTAAAATAGTATGCTATCCGAGGAAAGAATTATTTTTAAACACATGGTGATTAACAGCAATGTGCTGGCTACAGACTCAATGCAGAAATAATTTACAAAGAAAATAATTGTTCTTGAAGGTGGCCTTATAAGTGGAACCATATTTTTCTCTTTTCTTGTGTATTCCATAAGATTAAATACTCAATCTGTGAAGTGATAGAAGTAGTTGAAGATTAATAGCCTGAGGGCCCAAATACACAAATATTGTCCTTTACACTGCTTACATGAATCTTTAGTTCTGCCTTTTCACTTAGAAAGAAACTGAGGCGTTCAGGAGTATTTTCATGCCCTTTCCCCAGGGGGCACTGGGTCATAGCTACTTGTAAAAGTAGTAGGTGCTAGGTATTTAAGAAGCAGATGTTTTGGTTAGACATTTAGTAAGGGCATTGGTACATTTTTCAAGAATGCTTGTATGATTTAGGGGGACTTTTTATTGAAATTCAATAGAAATTGTGCTTGAAATTGCTTAGGCACGCTTGAAAATTCTACTTTTTTGTGACAGGATTTTAAGAAGAGGCACATTCTTAGCACAGAATAACATTCTGCATTGCTGTCAGTAATCTTTTACTGTAAATAATATGCTCATGTGAGCTTACAACTGTTTTCAAAGAGGACAAGAGAGCTTTTCTACTTCTAAGAATCAGTTTCTTCCAGCCAAGAACTATTGCAGACCAGATTTAAAAAAATGCATAGCCCCATAGAAAATTGTCCACCAGCTGAAATTTTGGCTTATTTGGTAATCTACTGATTCCATGCTGCTTGCTGCCTCTCTCAAATGCTTATTATATTTGATTGAAAATCAAATGTTAGTTTCATCTTCCAGTAGGCCATATTTGAAAAAGTATCCAGGAATACTGCAAATTATTTGCATGGTATGCAGATATGGATTCATCGTTTTATTAGGAGTCTCCAAGGCCTTTAAGGCTGGGTGGGAAATTGCCATGCAGGCATTCTTTTCATAAGGAAAAGGACAACAATTCAAACCAGGGAGGAGCTGCCCTTGGCATTTATTCTCTTTTGTAGAGATCAGGGATGATGAAGGTAAGTATCAGGCTGTAAAAAATCTACAGTTCTCCTCTTCAATAGGACAGCCAACTTTATTTTTCTTTAGCTGGAGTAGCATGGAGAATTGGCCCACCTTCTTTATGCCCTGATGGAAGGGAATGGACTGATGGAAAGCAGCTTCACATAAAAGTAGTGCAAATGGTATGGTTAGAGGTACCTGAGAGGTGAGCATTGTATCACTGGGTGGTAGATATTCCTTTCTCTTATGAGACTCTCAAACAAACTGGGAGATGAACCTGTAGAGGGGTAGGTGTTTCCCAGGAACAACATGAGTCTAACTTGAGTCCATAGAGGGAGTAAATAATGAGCAGCATAGGGAGATGGAGCGGAAACAAAAGATACCTCTGTAGGGTAAGAGGATCAACAGCAGCATCTGCACCCCTTGCTCTCTGGCAAATACAAGAAAGAGATGAACTTGCTGCCAGCAGCTTTCCTCTACTAACCCTAAGATTAGAAAGTGTAGATGCATACCGCCCCACGTGCATCTTGTTTACTGTAGCCATCCACGTAATCTTTTACATGAGCTTCCTAGTCCCTGTTTAATTCTAGCAATCAGCTCCCTCTTGGTTGCTTTCTGTCTAAAAGTGTGTATAGCACAGCACAGACAGAAATCCCTACCACTGATGGAGAATCTTGAATTATTCATTAGGCTGCTAATGGCAGGTGATGAGATCTTTTCACGCTACGGCCCTGTCAGTAGGTGTTTATTACTCTGTTTCACCAGCAGCCCTGCTATTACTGCGGGGCCAGAAGAACCCCATACACAGGCATGACATGTATCAGTAGAGATAGCACTTTAAAGACTCCCTTTTGCCTGGGAGGTCATCTGAAGGTTATTATGAACAAATTATTTCTTCATTTCCGCTGACTGAGTAGATAGCCTTAATGATCTGTCACCTAGCAATAGGCTGCCTGTTCAAACATAAAGAATGGCATGCTGATGGGCTTATAACCAGAATCAGTTCATTTTAGCTATTCTCTTGTCAAGCATGTTTCCAAGATACATATAGTATTTACATATTCATGAGCCTCTGCAGACATTGATGCTATGAGGGGGCCTGTCTGATAATGTGATACAAGTTTGTACTGTGTCCTGAGGCACTTAAAGTCTATTAAGTGAATAAAGTCTATTTAGTTCTGTTTCTAGTTGGTGTTCTCAGCTTTAAACATAGGGACTGCAATCAAAATTTGTGAACTGCACCTTATTCCCCTGCTGTCCACCTCCTTCTCCTCCTAGCTGAAAATTAACTTCAGCTTATGAAACCTACTTAGGCCGAGCTAAATTGCCTAAGAGGCGGAGGAGGACTCTTTTCCTAGTACTCTAGCTGTCCTGAATTATATTTGTGGTATTACGATGCTCAGTTCAGGATATTTGGACTGCTGTGTCTAAGCAGAAGGGCAGGTGTGTGAGCTGTACAGTGATGTTGTTCTCTGACAATGTTTCTGATGTTTAGTGGCAGGAATAAAAAGTGAAAGGGAGAGGAGGTGTAAACTAAGTGGAAGAGTATTAAATTATCTTCCTGACTTGCAGTTGCATGTTGGCCATACAGCTTGCTAGTGCTACCTTCTACCTTAATTGCTGGTGAAGTGAAGACTCGTTAGTGGGGAAAATGAAAGCTGGAGGAGTTGAACCTGGCTTGGGATTTTTTTCCTCTGAGCTTCTTGTATAAGTACGTGGAAGAGCAGCCGCGTATAAGGAAAGCCAGTAGTATAACTAAGGGGTGGCTGACTGGGGCACCAGCTTGGTTGCAGCTGCTCCTCTCAGGGTGCAGAGCTGCTCAGTTACTCCTCAAAGAGAAGTGATGCTTCTCTCCACTTCCCCTGCCCCACTTTTTAAAACATGGATCTGTGCCCTTTTCTTGTTTTGTTCTGGGGAAGAAGAAAAGAATGAGATGCTTCACTGCTCTGATCTGTCTTTTCTTGAAAAAACCCCAAATTTCTCTTTTAAAGCTTTTGATGAAACCTGAAAACGATTTCCAGATATTTATAATAAAAGCCAAAAAAGGTGACCAGCCCTGAAGTGGGAACTACACATTTTGTGTAAGGGAGAAAAATGAAATGGACTATTTTGTTTAGTGGTTTTAATGCTGTTAAGAATATCCAACTGAATTTTACACTAAAAAAGTGAAGCAGTAAAGTCTGTCCATCACATGGAAGGGAAAATGTAAAGTGGTGTAATGCCAGAGGTGTTACCATCTTATACCCTCTCTGTTTGTAAATGACATCTTAAACTTCCTTACACCATGACAGCCATGGTAACAAGTGAAGTGTGCACTGGAATAAGACATACACTGGTGAGTCAACATTAGAGCAGTTTACATACTCAGGCAGGAGAAAGAAAGTATAAGTTATGTTATCTTTGACCCTACTCTTAGTCATCTCAACTCTGCCCTGGTTTTGGCCCACTAGCTTTATCTCCATAATATTGATTACCTCTCACTTAGTGTCTTGACCTAATGTTGTATTTTAATGCTTATTACCACAAGGAAAATAATCGAATCTCACTGTTTGTAATAAACAATATTGGAAGATGGTAAGAATGAGCCATATACCTACATTCATACTTCCAAGTCAGAAACAAAACTGAGAACCAAATTTGTCTGGTCGTATTTATTTTGTACCACATACCTGTCGGTCTTTCTTTGGTCAATAATATAAATATAAATTTATTTATTTATTTATTTAGCTAAGTGGTATCATAATTATTTATTCAGCATGCAACTGCCATTTAAAAAGAAATCAAAGGCAAAAAACCCATTGTGTGCTTGTGAGAACCTCTGCTTTGCTTCTGGTGAAACTTGTCACCTGTTGTGAGGCAATTTGAATCCATTTTCCTATGAAGCACAGCAGCTTAATAAAAAGGGTCAGAGGCAAAGGTGCTCTCAATTTCATGAGTAGCAGGGGGTTGTATATAGATGCTTTAAGTTCTACAGAGAAGAAATTGTTGAATGCTAAGAGGGAAGAAGGTTTGGTTTTCAATGTTGTTTTTTCTCTTCAAGGATAATATCAACTTGAATTCATTAATTTTGCAAAGCCTAGGAATTGCAGACTTCCTTAGAATATTGCAGGATCAGGTCTCAAAACATTTTTTTTGCCAAAGGAGGCTGCAAAAGTGTCAGTGGAACTGAAGGTCGAAATAGTCATCATTCTCATATTAAAAAGATAACCTTGAACAAGAAAGAGAGTAAAACGAATTGACTCTTGCTTGCCACAGGACACTGGTTATCCACTAAAAATTTTAACAGAAGCTGGACATAACATGGGTATCTCAAGTAACTGAGAAGCCAGAATGGGTTGAGGTTGTAATATGGCTACTAAAACTCCTCAGCTTCAATATCTGACATTTTGTAAGCATTCTTATGTATTTGTAAGCTAGTGTACTGATTATCTATTTCATCTGGGTAGTACACATATTATGTTGTGAGAGTGAAGCTACCAGCTTCTCTGTGCTGTGAAAGGGTTTTCAAAATCGAACATCTGACTTAGTGGTTCAGAACCTGTGGTCCTTCCATAGGCAAAATAGCATGGCAGTAATGCATGCAGAAACAGTGCCTGAAGGGCTTAATTAGTATCCTTGAAAGTTTGTTACAGAAAAGGTACCTGAACAGAGACTACAGATTTTAGGAGACTTGTTAGTCTGGCAATTAAGTCTGGCAGTCATACAAAAAAGTTTGCAAGGAAAAAAAAATGCTTGCAGAATTACCTGAAATGAGGCCTGAACTGAAGATACAGTGTAAAGGCTGATGGGGAATTCCTTAGTTCTACTTGCTTTAGTCCATTTGTTACCCAGAGAGAACTTAGACTGTATGTAGATTAATGAAGCATTTAAGTTTAGATGCATATTGATGAACTTGAGCCTGCTTCTCTACCCCTTGTTGCTACTGAACCAGGGAGATGTGAAATTGCCAGAGAACCTATGCCTTATTCAAAACTCTTAGTCGATTAGAAAATAAAATAGAATATTTAGGAGATGAGGTGCTGGGTTTTTGACCACACACAGTGCATGAAAAGCTGTATTTTCTGATGCAGGCTTTGCTAATATGTATTGTTACTGGTACATTAAGTAAACTATTGTTGTGTACAAAAAAACATATGGGGGGGCGGGGGGAGAGTCTCCCTCCCGCATGCAGTCTGGCTAATCAGGTGTTGCACAGACAAATCTGCAAGTATTTAGCACTCATGGGGAAAAAAGGGCATAACTCAGTGCCTCTGAGGCTATTTTTTTTAGCCTATTGGAGCGAGAACGGCATCCACAAGACAGCAACTTCACACTAATATATATCAGGACTTAAGGACCCTGGATTCAGCTAAGGGCAGAAACAGTTATCATGTCCTCTGCTTACCTGTGTCTTGCGTTATTCATGAGCAGCATTCCACTATCTCTTCACAGTGTTCGGAAGAGGCAGAAAATCCCGTATAAAACCATCCCACCCGTTCTCTGCACAACAAAGACAATGGGGACCTCCACAGACTGGAGGACTTCATGCAGGCCCTTAATACTAGGCTAACTTTCCCCTGTGATTAACAAAACACCATTGGACCAGAAATAATAGCTGGTTATAAGTGCAAAAATTTGCTTCCAAATGGCCAAAATGTGGATACAATCACAAGTTGTAGGGAATGATGGATTTAAATGACATAAATACAATTTTAGATTCAAGGCTGCTTATTACTGAATGCAGTGGTGCTCAAGGTTTTGGCCCCACAAGATAGCTGAGTGGGGCTGGGCTGCTCTGTGGGCCAGCTTAAATTCCACATGCCAAGATCAGGCCCTAAGGCGTGGCATTGCCCCTTCCAACTACCATGGACTGGGATTAGACTCTGGGATTTGGCCCTGAGGGTCTGACACTACCCCCTTGCAGCCCCCACACTAGGATTGGGCCCTGGGGCCTGGCATTGCCCCCCACCTGGCCCTGTGCACTGGAATCAGGTTCCTAATCCTCTGCAGGGCCCAGGGCACCTTATAGGTCTGGAAGTTTGGTAGTGGGGGAGTAGTGGTACAGTTCCCCCACCCCCAAATTTCGGGACCCATGGGGAACCCCATGGGCTGGATGAGACAGTGCGGTGGGTCAGGGGTTGAGCACTCCTGATGTAATGCATCTATTTATGCCCATGTTTTAAAGCAGCTTATATTAGAAACTAAATGTAGTGTTTTAAGGCCTCATCTGTGAGATGCTGATCACCTTTATCTCCCACTGGTGATAAGAGTTTAGCAGCTGCTGAGTTTTGAGATGGATCAGGCCTGTACTTCTGTGGGAGTCTAAGGAATATGCTTTGCTTTTTCTTTCTCAACATACTGTAATTTTAGAGGTAGCTATCTCATTACTGGAAAATTGATGGTATTTTTTTTTATAAAAGAAAAATAGTTACTCACTTTATTGCTTTTTTGCAGATTAAAGTGTTTTCTGCTTCCAACAGTCCTTCAAAAAATATTGCATTTTATCATCAATAACATCTGTATCATGAGTTTTAAAGTAATTATTTTTATTTGTATTTTTTTTTTTTTACAGTTTAATTTACTACTAAATTCTGTTATGGCGTCTTTCCAACACATCCTTGTTCTTGGCAACGCAGCTTCAATAGTAGACTCTAAACTAATGATATTTTAAACAGACAAAGTACAGCAAGGGCTGTTTTGCTGCAGCTGACTAAAAACCAGGGAAGACAGCTTGCAGGCTGGGGTAAGGCTTCCTGGAGTAGATTAGCAAACAGCTTGTAGGTTCAAGTGGGGATTTCTTGGACTGGAAGACAGTTTATAATCTAATGAATGCTACAAGCAATAGAGAATTACTACATTAAATATCTTGTGTGTCAGCATATGTGTACGCTGTTAATCCCTAACTTTTCTACTTCATCTCATAGTCAGCCACTGGGGACCATGTCTACATGGGACAATATAGTGCTGTGGACAGAAAATAGAATTAGATCTCAATGACCAGAAGCAGTATAGCCATTTTAACAGGGTGCTCCATCTGGGCTAATATACCCTGCTTCTCAGTAAAGAACTTGTTTTACTGGTGGCCATAACAGTTACGGTTTTTTTTTCCAAGGCATTCATTAATAAATGACTCCAGCCACAAGTGTGGGGAAGAGTGCTGCCAGACTGGCATGCACAGAATATATTGTAAGCATGAAGTAAACCAATATATACATTGGCATTAGCAGATTCAGCAAAGTAATGTTTAGATTCTTATCTGTAGATTCAGTACATTCACATATCTTACCATAAGAAATCCCTTTATTCTTTTTGTGGGCTAGTGACAAATGGGCAACTATTCCCTAAGGTTTGTAGAGCCCCCCCGGCCCCCAAATGATAAAGAAAACTGCAGCGCTTGGTGGGGAGCATCAGATTTCAAGGTGTAAATATCTTATAGGACGAGGTGTTGGAGGTGGGGTAGAAGAGAGTAACGACTGGCAGAAAACATAAAATAAATCTGGAAGGGTTGCTAGCATTCTTCCTATTTCCCAAGATAACGCTCAATGTAAATATTCCTGTCTCAGAAAAAAAATCTGCTTGTGTCCATCTGGCTTAGCACACTCAGGCATGCTCATAAGGCATGTTTAGAGTTTGAGATGGCAGGAGACACTGTCACATAAACAGAGTAATGATAAGTGCATTAGAAATATCAGAGGCATGGTTGGGCAATAAGGCTGCGTGAGGAGGCCTGACAGGTGATGCGTCATCATCTTGCACAACAGGCCTGCTCCCATTTTCAAAATATCGGGCTGATGCAAGCAAAATGAATTGCTTTGGTTGCTGGATGGTGTGGGGATCAGAAGTCACTCTGGGCTCAAGGTGCTTGAAAGAGAGAATCTATATTCTGTTGCCAGTTTTAATCACTTAAGGCATAACGGAACATAGGCTTTTGCGGTCCCTATCACCCAGACTTTCTGCTCCTGAAACTAACCCAGTAAGGGTTTGCCTGTACTTCCTTGGATGTGCAGGGAAGGGTAGCATAAAAACATACACTGTCTGCTTGTTCCTGTTTCATGTGTGCCATGTACCATGCAGCCACCATTAGAGAGAGATTGAGTATATCTGGTGCCACTCTTACGTGCATGCCTGAGAGCTGCCTCTGGATGTGCACTAGAAAAGAGCTCTGTGATATTTTTTTCAGCATCCAGTGTACATGAGTGCCTGGGGTATGTTTTCATTGTGGCACTTCCAGAGCACCATCTTGTACAGTGTAGATGTGTCCCATGGGCTACAGATTGAAACATGACCTGTGACTTCCCAAGTAAAAAATTAATAACAGAAACATTTAGCATGCATTTAGAGATTGCCCAGTTCCAAAAGTTTATAACCAACCTACTGTCTAAGCTTACTGATGTGTCTCTCTTGAAACATTAGTATTCCTATTTGTCTAGTCTCTCTGGTTTCTGGGAGTTAGAGGTGTGGTCTACTCTTCCTCAGTGCAACCTTTCCTCTCATGATTACAGAGCAGACTCATGTAAAAGTTCTGGGCTAAGTACAGAAATTTGGGGAAGTTAAATTGGGTTCAAAATGACCACCTAATTTAAACTTGGCTCATCTTGGTGCCTACTTAATGCTTACAGACCTGATCTCAGTGACCAGAAATCAACTAAACCTGTAACTGTACAGAAGTTCCATGAACATGAACCAGTCTTAAAATTGTGACACCTGGTTTAAGATAAACCTGGATCAATGTAGTATCAAATGTATTTGATTTAGGTCAAACTGGGACATGGAACTTCTGTATACTTTCCCCATGCAGCCAGGGGGCTGGGAAAACCTAGGTGTTGGTCCCAGACCCAACCCTGAGAGAACTCTGTGAGAACTGTGTTTTGGAGACCGTCATAGGGAACGGGCCTGGCCTGGCCTGGCCCGCCTCCCCAGCTAGCATGCGCCTTTGGACGGGAGCTGCAGATCCTAGAGCTGCGCAACCCAGTCCTGTCCAAAGGTGTGTTAGCAGGCTGGGTCAGGTTGGGTCCAGCCAGGCCTGTTCTCCTTTCACAGATCGTGTTTCAGGCAGCATTGCTGTGGGCATGGCACAGCTGGTGTCTTGGGGTGGTGTGGGCAGGCGTATGGCTGCCCCCTACAAGCCCCACACCCTCACATCTCCCACCCCCTCCTGCAAATCCCACATCCCCCCCACACACACCTCACACCCACTCACACCTCTTCCCACCCCCCTCCTGCGAACCTCACATCCCCCCATCACAACCAGCATACCCAGCTGCCAGTCAGGATGAGACCTGCTGGCAGGAGGTGTGGCTGCAGAGGCAGCTGTCTCCACATCCTGGTTAGTGAAGGGGTCAGTGGGAGCTCTAATTTTTGTATAATAAGAAAGCCAAAAGCAAATATTGAAGCATATAGGCATTTAGAATTTATTTTACAATGATAATAGAGACACTGGTAGGCTTCCAAATTGCTTTAAAATTGTAAATACATCAATAAAACATTGCCCATCAGATCTCTCTGTCTCATTCATTCATTCATTCATTCATTCATTCATTCATTTATCCATCCATCCATCTATAGATATAGACAGATATATAGATAGATCTATATATAGTGGTCTTTTGTTTTACTTGTGGAAGAACAAGGATTTTGGAGCATTTTAAAGAGTGAATTTAGGATTTTTTTTTTTAAATCAGAGAACTTGCAATTTTTAAATAGGGAACATCAGGATTCCTGTTAGTGAGGCAAGTGGCAGGACCCAGGCAGAGGTGCCTGCTCAGGGCTGGCACCCAGGACCCAACTGGTGGGCAAATGAGGTTGCTGATTTCCTGGCCATTTGGGGGACGTGGAGGACATGCTTTTAAAGTCCAAAGGAGGCCACCACACTGGGAACATTTTCTGGGCGATAGCTGTCCACATGGCAGGGCGGGGGCCCACATGGCAGTAGTGCCGCACAAAGGCCAACTGTGTAGCCACGGCCCACTGGCAGCTGGCCCAGAGGTGCAGACACCTCTGCTGCAGCCATGTGGTCCCTGTCCAGGTCTAGCAGATGCAACCTTGGGGCCACATGCAGTTGCTGGCAGCAGCAGGTCATATGCAGGCAGCAGCCCCTGCTGTCAGACTGCTGCAGTGGGTAGAGGGTGTAGGGAACTCTAGGTTAGGGCTGCTTCAGCAGTCCAGCTGGCACAAGGGACTGGTGTCCTCAGATACTAATTGGCCAGACTCCAGAAGCTTCTGAGAGAGCAAATAGCTCTGAGCTGCTTGCCAGGGCAGATTTTTATACTTCTGGAGCCAGCACAGGGCAGATTTTTATACTGCTGTGGCCAGCACAGGTGCTGGCCTCAGGCTCTAGCTCCCTCTGGCTGCAGATCCAAGAGGAGCTGGGCAGGGTCATTTTGCCTCAAGTGGCACAACTTGCCCCACAACAAAGTGCATGTCCAGACATGTGCGCTGAGGCAAAACCCCCCAGCACAAATTTGTACCACTCTTATTTGAGCTGCTGCAAGCACGTGTGCCTGCATGTGTGGAAGTGCCCCAGGAGGTCATCTAGTCCAACCCCTGCTCAAGACAACTTGTCTGTCTCTAAACTGTTGCATCCAGAATTTTTCTAACTTGGTTTTAAAGTTGTGGTTATCAAACTTTTTAGACTCCAGGCACCTCTTGTTAGGCTCAAGAGCCTCAGATACTGTCAGCTTTTAGCTTTCTCTAATTTTTTTTCCTATAGAAAAATAAAAGAAAATTTTCTGTTGCAAAAAACTCAGAAAGAAACAAAGGTTCAGAATCTTGATGCCATGGATTCCTATTTGAATTCTCTCGGTTTATCTTCTGAATCATATGCAAGTGTTTGAACACCTAACAGTGCTAATATTGCACTTTGTATGTGACACTCTTAAAAGGCAGCCAAAATAAGAATCACTGTCTTAAAAACTTCCAAGGATGGAGCACCCCCTGACTCGGCACACTCACCACTTAGTCAATGGGCAGGGGAGCCAGTGCAGCCCCTACAAGTGCTGCTCCCCACCCCCAGTTGGCAGGATTGGCCACGTGGGGCCCCCCCACCCTCAGTCAGCCAGACTGGTTGCAGGGGTGGTGCATGCCCTCTGACTAAGGTGGCACCAGTTGCCCATGGTCTTCCTAATTTCTCCACATCTTCCTTGAAGTGCAGGGCTCTCAACTGGACATGGTACTTTACTTGAGGTCTCAGCAGTGATGAACAGAATGGAAAAATCACTTCTCTTGAGTTGCAAGTGATGCTCCTATTAGTACAGCGCATTATGCTATTGTGTTTTTTTGCAACAGAAGCAAACTGTTGGTTCATATTTGCTGATGCTAATCCTTGGTCCTATTCTTTAGTACTTCAGTGTAGTCAGTCATTCCTCAGTCTCAACTTGTCCATGTCATTATTCTGTTCTAATTGCAGGACTCTGCACTAGTCCTTCCTGAATTTGTTTGAATTAATTTCGGACCATTTCTTCTGTTTGTCAAGATCATTCTGAATCCTAGTCCTATCCTCCAGAATGCCCACATAGTCATCCAACTTGGTGTTGTCAGCAAATCCGGTAAGACTTTAGATAAACCATGGTTTAGGATAGCTTAGGCAGTGATGATCCTTCCTTGAGCATGGGGTTAGACTCGATGACCAGACTCGGTGTTTCTTCTGTGATTCTGTGAAACAAAACTGTGGTGGGGCAGAGTCCAGAGCTAGATGTTCTTCACTTCAACTTAATAAAATACGAAGAAAATAATCTTGTCCAAAACTGTAGACTGACATTGCCAAAAGGCCAAGAGACAGTATATCTAGTTCTTTAAGACTTTATTTAGCTTACAGTCTTTGATGTACCCTTTAGTTCTATTGTTTTTCTGTACCACCTTAGGTGTTACCATCCTAGTGGACAAAATCCCATGTGTTTGGACTAGGGACTAGTTGATTTGAAGAATGCCCAGCTCTGTGCTCTGCTTCATTGTCAAATGCTTTGTAGAATATGGCTGCAACCACCAGATCTTTCCTGGGTTTGTTCCATTTACAGATTTTACAGTGGTTGCTAGAAAAAAAAATCTGTATTCTTGGGATCTGGAAAATGTTTGTCACTCAATAACTATGTGTGGTTAAAAAAGCCTCCCTTAAAAGAAGGCATGGCATTTTTTATACCAACACCAAAATCTCCTTTTCTTTATGAGTGTGGTGTCACTCAGTTTTCGTTAGCAATAGAGGAGCGGAAGCTCCAGCTTTGACCATTCTGTTATAATGCAAATGTGCTAATACTCTCTGTAGAGGCATTCACGGACAATTTAGTTTTGTTCTTTTTTACTTTCTAAAGTACTGGGCTGTCTTTAACGAATTTGTTTAGTTACTCAAACTGTTTGCAAAGATTGGCATCTCATGCATGTTGGACATCATTGCCTAGTAGTACTCTTTTGGTTGCTACTGTTAAGGTATAGATTTTAGTATATATAGTTCTTTATTCCAAGAAATGCCTTATACCCTTCTTTGCCCATTGGGTAAGAATGCACCAATGACCTCAACATTGTATAACTGCCTGTGCCAGGAAAGTTTGACCCTTCATTTAAACACCACCTGTGGCATCTGTCAGAGAGTCTGTGGCTCTAGTAACGGCCTTCTGAGCCATCATCTATAACCCTTTACTTGACCCATGGGAGTGATCAACTGCGAGGGATTGCCAATGAATGGAGTAAACATTCCCATTTAACATTTAATTTAGTTGGGGCATGTGTTTGTATATAAGTGAAGTGTTTCATCTCTTTTCCTGCACTGTTCAGCAAGTCTGCTTACTCTGAATGTTCTTTGGCTCACGATTCCCATGCCATTGAATCTCTCCAGTTCCTCGTTTTAACATGTCTGTAGGGATAAGGATGACTTTTACCTGGTGTGCAAGCTATATCTCCTCCTGGTGAAGCTTCTTGTACAGTTGTCCCAGGCTACATATAAGATTTGAAACTAGGTAGCCTCTCTCCGTTCAGTCAAGGTATATCTAGCTGCCATTTAGTCTACAAACTTTACACGTAGGGTCAGTGTGTGTTTTCCCAGTTAGCAATGCTGAAGTATCTCAAGTGCTTAACCGAAGTTTTCCAGCTGAGAGATCTGGTTCTTCAGCAGAATCTGAACCAACTCCTTAAAGTTATCATGGGGCTACTACTATGAACCATTGGGAATCCACTCATTTTCATAGCCAAAAGATCTGTAGTCACTGAGCTATCTTCCAAGAGAGTGTCTCACTGGATCTCAGATTTATTAGATTTTGCAACGAGGTTGCTAAAGTGTACTAATTGGTGGTGGTTAGGCATGGTCCACCAAGCCCAAGCTACAGGGTGGTTGTATATGGAATGTAGAATGTCTCTTCCTATGTCTGCAAGGCATCCATCTAGTGTGCCATTCATATCTCCTGTGGTGGCATAGTATTTGGTGAGGCTTCAGTAGTGGACACAGCATGTGGCAAAGGTGTTCATCACCTAGGATGCGAGATACACTTGCAGGTGAACTGGACACTCTTTTGGGGTTTCTTGGGGATGTGTATATATAGACAAACTCTCAAGGGAGAAAAAGAAAGTACATATCCATAACTGGAGTTCTTTGGGATGTTAACCAGGACTGGAGTTCTTTGGGATGTTTGCATGCTACCCATCTTCCCTTCTTCATCTGAGTTCCTGAAATCCTAATTGTGCAACTGAGAGAAAACTGAGTTAAGATATGCACTGCCCTTTATATTGTTGTTGCAGGGCATGAGTAGAGGCAGAATACCTGCATGATGTATGAATGTTCTTGCAGCAAAAACATCTTTGAGCTCTAGTGCTTGAGGTGAATGAGTACCCATGGTAGAATATGTCCGTCTTTCAGATAGCAAGGTACTGAAAGGGATTTTTCTCTAGTTTTTTGTAAATGCCATCCAAAAAGATTTTTGTTGAGGGAAGACAGTGATAGAGGGGAGATGGAGAGCGATGGAAGCACACTGACTACATAATTGTTTTACAGTCTTAACTACAGTTTCTGCTATCAAGCAAGTGCTGTAGCATATGAACAGTTGAATGTAGATTTGGTTGGCTGGGCTAACAGAAGCAATTTACTACTTACGATTGTCAACATAGGAGCACTAGCATTTCCTATTTACATGCTTTGTAAGACCACAACTGGAGATGCTATTATTATTGGTTAGCATGCAGCTTCCAAAGCTGTTGATCTTTTTTTTTTTTTTTAAATCTGAGATTAACTAATCAATATGAGACTATCTATCTAGAAACAGCACAAAAAGTATTTAAGAATTATTTACTCTTGCCAATTTCATATCAGTGTGTGGAAGATCAAATGTATATACTTCCCATTATAATTTACTAGTACCTAGAGAGGCAAACACTGGGGACAGAACAGCACTTTTATTCATTCCATATGAAGTTGTCGTGGCTGACAGTTTATTTAGTGATGATGACTTAGATCATCTGGCCATGCAGCATTCATTTGAAAATGGAGACGGGCATTAATCACACAATGCTATCATTATTTTAACATTAAAAAAAGGGTATGTGAATATGATTATTGGTTGAACTGGCTAATACCTTGTTCAGATCATGTCCAGATTCTCTTTTAGAAATAAATTATAAAAAAGCTTAAAGCTCACAAGACTGATAATTGAAAGACCATTTGGCATCTGAAAAGCTAGATTTAGATGTCTAAATAAATCTAGTGAAACATGCTTTCTTGGAACACTTTTATGTTGCCATTCTTGTAAAGTCCATAAGGTTTTTCTAGTTTACTATATATTACACAACCAGTTTTACTGATAAACCGTGGTTAATCTGTAGTGGAAGAAGAGAGCTAATGAGTTGGATCAACTTACTGAAGTAAATGATGTTGACATATACTTACAAAATAAACGAAGAAGTAGGTCATATGAAGCTGGGAATAACATCGCTAAAAAAATAGATGAGTGAGAGAAGTAAACATAAAAAAAAAAATAAAAACAAGAGATCCCTTTTTAAGGATCTGAACCTGCAGACTGCATCACAACAGCCTGATCCAAAACACAGTGAACTTAATGGGAATCTTTTTAATTATCATTGTCTTATACCTGACCTTAAATATTGATATTTATTCCCAACACAATAAACATTAGTAGGATTCTATATGGGGATAAGGGTTTGTGTGTGGAGCAGTTTTCATGGCTGGCCTTTACAAATCCAATCTTGCTCTTTCTTTGGTTAATAGAAGTTTGTCATGTACTACAATAGGAGTGAAATTTGTGTCTTGAAGTAGTTATTTGAACTGAAGGAAATATGCCTCCTACTTGAACACACATGTGATTTTTCTCTCCATTAGACAAAGCAGAAGCTTCTCTATAGCTTCTTTGATGTCATAAATGTCTGTTCAGAAGCTGGAGATTGGGAGTGTAACTCCTTTGGTTCCTTAATGGAACCTCTCTAAAAGCTTCACCTGTGAATACATCAATTGAAAGTTGTGGCTCTGTGTTTATAGCTCCTTGAAGTTACCTTGCTGGACCTGGTTGCACGTAATGCTCTATCTTATAGATAGACATTATTGAGGTGAGGCTTTTTTGTACCATTATGACAGTGTTTCTCCAAACTTTGATACCTGGAGCACGCTTTTTTCTGAATTAAAATTGGCAGCTACGCTTCACTCTTACACCTGAAAAGGAGTGCATGGGTTGCCCTTGGACATGGACACAGACACATAGCAAAATATATAATATATTAAATTCTCCTGCCAGGGAAAATCATCCCAGTGCTGAGATGTACCAAATATATCTTTTTTAAAGCAAAGGACTAGTCTCTATAGTGGTAGTTCTCAATCTTTTCAGCCTCAAGGCACTGTCCATAACTTTTCTGAATTGTGCTGTACTCCAGTTGAAAATCACTAAGCTAGCTCTAAATTCAGAAGGGGTAATGGGGGGGTGGGAGGGGGGAGGCTGCTTAAGGCTAAAAAGTCACTGATCTAGTTGATGCCACTTAAGGGCAGCAGGGGCAGGGCCTAATCCTGCTGTGCCCTGATCTTTCCACTGTCTGCCCCCTCCCAATTCCTGCTCTCTACCTCAGGTGGCAAGGGCATCCTCTGCTGCTGAGGCTGCTCCTTCAGGATCTTACACCAGTGACCCACCCCGTAGCCTTTCCTGCCAGCCCTGGGAACACAGGAGGACTGGAAGTAAAGAGCCAGGCTGAAAAGCATTGCTTCATCTGTGTCTGCCTGACTGCCCACCTTCAGCACTGTATGCTGTCTGGGATTGAGGGGGGCGGGGGGGGGGGGGAGGCAGCAGCAGTGGTGGCAGTCCCCAGAAGAGCAGCTGCTGGAGTAGTTGGGACAGGCACAAGGTGTCAGATAGGGGAGGGACAGTATTTACCACCTTGCACAGGCAGATCTCCTGGCATGCTTCCTTATGATGACATGCTAGTGTGCTGCAGCACACCCTTTGAAAAACATTACATTATGACATGAAAATTTTATTAACTCATCAGGGACAGATGCAGATGGGTATGGCAGTGCAGTCACCCTCCCCTTTGGTTGTGCCCAACATGTGTAGCGAGCTCTCAGTGCTCACTGGACTGTCAAGGGAATCCCTGCTGTGAACTCTACCTCTGCCAGGAGCTCTATGAGCTCACTAGCTAGCCTGCCCAGAGTCTATGCTTTCAAGCAGCTCTTGAGTCTGCTGCTGACAACATGCAGACCCTGCTTTCATGCAGTTCAGATGCTATATGCTGCCACCACTCATCCTCTCCTATCCCCTGCAGCCAAATGTGTGTGCATGGGGGTGGGGGAGTGAGTGATGGAGAGCAAATAGCAGGCTCAGGAGCTGAAAGCAGGAACTGTAGCTAGACCCTGCACTAGTTAACTCAAAGAGCTCATGGCACGTGTGGAGCTCTGGCAGGAGGTGCACTGACACGTTGGCGAGCTCTTAAAGCTCCCTGACATCCAGGATCACAGTGAAAGGCTGTGACCACACCCTGTCTGGGTGTGACATGTGAAATGAGCTGTCTTCTTCGAGTGTGGCACACCGAGCTGAAAATCGTGGGGCCATACCCCCATTGCCATGATATTAGATCTGTTCTGAGACAACCACACCATATTTCATGTGGTATAATGTGATTGTGGCTAGACCTGTCCAGTGCATAGATTGACTAGATCAAAATCATGAATGAAGAAGAGCAAGCAGTGGAATGTGGTTTGTGCTCTGGAGGCAGCATGGCAGTCCTGAGCTGAGCGTTTTGCCTCTAATCTCCCATTATCTTTCTTGTGGAATAGTCTTTGGTACATCTTTCTCTTTCAAAATTTGGTACATAGTATGCAGGTCTTCTGTATAGGAAAGATCCACGATGATATTAGATCATATGTATACATCTTTTCTAAATAGAAAAATGTTTCTTTACCTGTGGTTTTCTTTTTCAGCTGTAACTTGGTGAGGCCTCTTTCCCTCTCCATCTAACAACAACCATCCCCTAGGACTGCATTCATGACTTCTGAATGGGAGATTGGATTATGTATTGTCTGAGGGTCTGTATTTTCATTTTGGATGTGTAGGTGGGCAGGTTTTAGGTTTTTTAAATATCTGAAATCTTTCCAGAGTAATGTCAGACTTTTAACAGAAAATGCAAATGAACCTGGGACATTTTTCAGTGACCTACATCCATGCTGATTACCTGTTCAGTTATTGTCTGCCCTTAACCAAAGAAAATAAAATAAATGTCAGCAGTAAGGGAAAAAAATGAAAGTAGGTCAGTCTACAAACCCATTAGATGAAAAACAGAGCAGATTGCAAGTTTTCCAAGGGAAAAGCAAGCGAGAACCCAACATATAAATGAAGGCTGTGGCAGTCTTTCTATTAGTCTACTATGATTAGTATCAAGTTATTCAAATATTCTGTCCCTTTGACACTGCTTAACTTGGGCTTCAGAAAAATGAGGATGCTGGAAATTCTGATCTCCCATGGAAGCAGGTGATTGTGATGCGAGTGAGATATTAGACTTTCTTAACCAGTTATTGGCATACTCCTCTATTTGGTGGGTTGGGAATATACGTGGCTATGCACTGCCAAGAGGCTGATGAGAGTGCTTTTGGATCAAAGGTAGAAGATTTTGTGGGAATTTTCCTACTTTATATGCGGTGGAAAGTCATAAAATCTAGTCTTTGTCTTTATGGTGGGAGGTCCCTATTCATGTTCAAGTTCTGCTAACTTGATCATATTGTGTCATAATTAGAAAATTTGCTATCATTTATGCAGAGGTTTTTTACCAAGTCTGCACAATGGGTACAGAATCATTTTGCATATAATCTGATTCAGGACCTTGCAGTTTTAAGAAGGATGAGTCAAGCCTCAAGCATGGTAGAGCAGTGTTAGTTTATTTCCGAGACCTGCATGAACTGTACCAGGTGGCTCTTTAAGGAGCAGCTGCTTCCATGAACATACCTATTTTCAGCACATGCCAGTCTGTCACCTGGATCATTAATAGAGTTGTGAACATTTTGTGCTGATGCACTCCAGTTCCCTGACTGAGTCCTCCACATCCAAGGGTGGCATACACCTCTAGTTATTTCTCCATCTTCAGAATTCCACCTTTGCAAAAACTAAGAAACAAACAGAAAAACAACCTGTACTATCACTGAATTGGAAACATAGGACTTTTTCCCTGGGGAGGGAGGGGGAAGCTTTCAGAAGAAAACTGCCATCTTCACTAACCAAGATATGCCAGTGTAACAAATTAAATAAAGGGAAGAGGAGAGGGTATATAATGAGATTTAGAAAAAAAAATATAGATCCTTTAAATCTTAAGCTACCTTTGACAGCACAGAGATTAAACCAGATACTCTAAATCTTAAACTGCCATTGTCAGCAAAACAAACAATGGAGTACAGTTCTAAATAACATAAAATGCAAAAATTAATAGCATTACATTAACTGGTAGATTTTTTTTCTTGGTAGCAAATGCCATAAGTAATTTTTATGTTACATTGTGGTGGGCTTGTGCTAGCATAAATAGTTATTGAATTGGGGCCTGGATTCATATATTATAATATATTATAATTGCTGGCACACACAAAACACTCATTAAAGTTTAATAGACTCTGGAGATCCTGGATTGTATTGACTGTGTTTCATTGCTTGTACAGAAAATGACTGGTGTTCTGCGCTGCCCCACAATTTTGATACCATGGGATACTTACTATAGGATCTTTTCCATATCATACTGGATGTTGCTTAGGAAAAAAAGCATCTACTTATTATTTGTTTCAATAAAACAAATGTTACACTTGCCTCTCATGAAAATTAAATTAATTATGTAGAGTTCCTTTGAGTGGGAAAAGTAGAAAGAAGCCATTCAAAAACTGCCTAAAGCAGGGCCATTCAGCTTGACAGCTTGTTGGCTGCATTCAGCCTGTGAGGAGTTAATTTGTGGCTCCCAGGCTAGGGACAGACATTCAAAAAGCCTGAGTTGATTCAATCTTTGCAGGTTAATCTAAGACTAGAGAAGCCCTCCTTTCCCTACCACAGTACTGAGCTGACTGGGGGGGATGGCTACGTCCTGGCAGGTCACTCTGATTAGGGAGGAGTTCCCCCTCCCCAGCAGCCTAGCAGGGAGTTGATAGCAGTATTTATCACCCCTAACTTGATGTTTACTATCCCATTAAGAAAATAAAAGGATCTCGTATTAGTTCAAGCTCTTCTTAAACAACTTTTTCCAAAGAAGGAATGGAGGGACATTACCAGCTACCTGTTGATTAGCTCCAAAAGCCCTCAGCTAACACAGTCTTGTCTGCCTTTCACCCATCTTCCAGAGCACGGATCATATCCAGCATGTGGTATGCTAGCTATTGCTGAGAGGTGTCTCTGTAAGGAAGAGGGGAGGGGGGAATCCCTGCTTCAATAGGGAGTGGTGAGGGAGAGTGGGGGAGCAGGAGGAAACCAGGCAGACACTGTTGTGTCTGCAGTCTCTGCCAGAGCAGAGTAGGGAGTAGAGGGGAGGGGCCAGCCCAGTTCTCTGGAGCAGAGAGCCCGCTTAGCCTAGAGAGCATGCTGGGCTGCTGGGGGACTCTGATTTAACTTAAACCAGGAAGGGGTCTGGGACAGACATTGCATGAACCGGTTTGACCCAAATCAGTTAAACCTGACTGAATGTAGTATCAGACTTATCTCAAACTAGTTTCAGCTATTTTCAAACTAGTTTATATACCCAGAACCAGTTTCTAATCACTTAAACCAGTTTATGTGTAATGTCTGTCCCTAGCCCCACTCAGCTGCCTCTCTCATTTTTATAACAACCAGAGGCTCTGGCCTCTCTTTCCCTCTTCTGGCTTATGCTCCCAGCCCCTGTCCCAGGGGGTAGGATGGGGAAAAGCAGCATGGCACAGCTTGGGGGAGGGGTTGAGGTCCAGGGCAGCTGTGTGGTATGATGCAGCAGAAGACAGCCCATGGCCTAGAGCTGAAAGTGGGTCTAGAACATGTGTAGGATGCAACAGGGAGGAGTGTATGTGATGCAGGGCTGTGGTGGGGAGAGGGAAAATGCCTGTGGGTCTAGTGGGCCTGTGGCTTGCACAGGTGCAGCTTGTGTACCATGTGGCACCTGCTGGTCCTGCCTACAGGGCGTGCAGTCCCTGTTCACTTCAAAAATTGGACAGCTTTGGCATAAAGGATTATGATTTTCTTCAGTCCTCTGTTTGTTTGTTTTTTTCTGTTGTTTTTCTTTTTAACTGCTGTGGTGCTTTTACTTCTCTGGTGCCCTGTCCATGAAGTGGGTGCTGTAAACTCCTCCATTTGGAATGGAGGAGTCACATGCACAAATACAGACTGGGGAATGACTGCTTAGGCTGCAGTGCTACAGAAAAGGATCTAGGGGTTGTAGTGGATCAAAAGCTGAATATAAGCCAGCAGTGTACTCGTATTGTAAAAAAAAGCCAAAAGCTTACTGTGCTATTGTGCTCCATAATAGGAACATCACTTGCAAGTCAAGGCAAGTGATTCTTCTTTATTCTGAACTGGTGAAGCCTTAATTTGGAGTATTTTGTTCACTTGTGGGACTCTACTTCAGAATAGTTAAATTAGAAAGAATCCAACCAAGATCAGCGGAAGTGACTAGAAGTCCAGGAAACATGATTTACAAGGCAAACTTGGAGGAACTGAGATTGTTTAGTTTAGTCAAGAAAAGAGTGAGAATGGTTTTAACGGTCTTCAAATATCTGAAGGCTGGATATACAGAAGATGGTAACAGACTATTTTCTGTGCCTTCAGAGAACAATACAGGGAATAATGGTCTGAAATTTCAGCAAGCAAAGTTTAGCTTGGTTATTGGGAAGAACTTTCTCACTCTGAGACTGTTTAAGCAAGCTACCTGGAGGGGTTGTGGAAACGTCATCATTGGGAATTTTTGACAGGGCCAGACAAACACTTGACTAGAATGGGTTAGGCTGGCATGAGAAGGAGTTTGGACTACATGACCTCTTAAGTCCCTTTCAGCCTATTTTTTCTATGATTCCTTAAGCTGTATATGTTTGTGCCTAAACCCTGCAATGAGCATCAATGTACAAATACCCCTATTTCTACAGTAAGCCTCAATGAACTTAATAGGTCTTTCTGCATGTAACGAGGTCCATCTGTATGGTGGCATTGTAAGACTTGAGGTTAAATTGATATGATGGGGACTTTTGGTATGCATAATAACATTATAATTAAATTCACCAGCTGCTTATTATGATGGAAGAAAGAAAGCCTAGCTTCACTGAAGTCAGTGGCAAAACTATTGTCTCCAAAAGAGCCATGATTTAATTTGGGAACTCCACTCTTGTCACAGTAGCAAATGAAATCACTTAAAAATTTTAACAAGATTGTCCTCACAAGCAGGAGGTTCAGGAAAACCAATTGTAAATGTAAAATTAGGGTCTGCTCCCAAGAGGGGCTAAGTATTTGCAACTTGCTCTTGAGTCAATATATTTAGCAGCTATTTTGGGCACTCAGTCCCTCTCAGGAGTAAACCCAAATTTTCAAACACATTTGACAGCCTGTTCATGGAAATGCCTTTGCCTTATGAAAGTTTCTGCTGAGTCAGAGAAAAAATGTCTGAAATGGGTTTTCTTTTAAAGCATGAAAGTGATTTGAGTAGTGGACGATGATTACAAACTTGTTTGGATTGGATTGCATGCAGTTCTATAAGTATGTCTATTGCTTCCAGCCCCCTCTCCCATGACTTTCCTGTTGTAATATAATACAAGGTTTTAAAATTACTTTAAAGTGATTAACCTTTAAGGTCCCACATTTCCTTTAAAAAAAAAAAATCGCAGACAGTTTAGAAAAATTGCTTTTCTAGAAGTCTTTGACTATAAGGAATGTCTTATACCTATGTGAGTTATTTTCTTTATTTTTAAAAGCAGTCTTGTTGCAGTTTGCAGCAAAAATGTTTATGATGGCTGTGGTTGCCAGTCCTCTTTCCTTCACTTTGGGAGACCTCAAGACTCTGAATTTATTCATATCCCTACCTTAGGGCTAGATTGTGCCTGTAGAATCTGCCATATGCAAGGGGTAGTGCACAGCTGCAGGACCCTAGGAACAGACCAGAGGAAGGGAGTGTACTCAGATTTACAATTTAGACCCTAGTTCTTGCTTACTAGGATGTGCTGGAGAGAAACTGGGTATCCCCACCACCATTCCATCTAGTTCAACTGACCAACAGATTGAGATGGTTGAGCCAGGGTTTCCCCAATATGTGATTCTTTCCACCAGCTTGGTGCTAATTCTTTTCTTCCTGTCTTCCTTCCTTATATATCCAGGCAACACCTGCTTAACGCTGTTTTGTTTAGCGCTATTTTGCTGTAAGACTCATTTTAAATTGATACCTCATTTCACTTTAGCGCTCAAGAAGCTTTGTTATAACACTTGTGGTCACCATCTTGGGCCATTAAAAACAATTGTGGTCACCATCTTGGGTCATCAGATACTTTTGGTTTTGCTTAACGCTCATTTTTTCAGGAACCAGTTAAGAGAGCTAAGCAGGGATTGCCTGTAGTGTGATCTAGAAAGCAGACAGCCCCTGTGGTGGAATTGGGGGGGTTGGGCATGTAGAACAGTCACCAGCATTGACGTGGTGCATGTTTGCAAAGCACTTTGAAGTGCTTTGGATAAATATGGTTATTAAGCAGTTTTTGCTTAATTATATTGGTGGATTTTGGAAAACGTTGAGAATCTTTTGTGCTACTTTTGGGGGGGGAGTGGGGAAGGGCTAACGAACCTTTCTCTACCTTTAATCTAATTCTGCATTGCTATTTTCCTTTTCAAGAGGGTTTTAGCTTCCCTTTTAGCTAAAAAACTATGGATTTGTAGCTAAAGGGAAGCCTGTGAACACAGACTATTTATAGGTACTTTATATTGTATTTACTTTTTCATTAGAACGTGTCTCTCTTCCTTTTCTTTTAATGTCTCTGCATCTTTTTATTTCCCCATTTTCTCTTTCCTTTACTTCATTCTTCATAGTATAATTTTTCCATTACATTCTTTTTTTCTGCCCATTCTGTGCTCTTTGCAATTTCTCCCAAGCTGAATGTAAGGACAATAATGTTGGAATCATTGGAAATTGTTAAACTCCTGGTGTTGGATTAGTTTGAAAATGAAGCAAAATGACTTGCCCAGTTCTGATAAACAATCAAGTAATTTAGCCATTGATTGGCTATCTTATCTGATTCAAACACTAACAGAAATAAAATCTTTAGTGACACAAGGACGCTGACTATTTTGTGTTAACTGGCGAAGATGAGATATCATGGCTAGTTAACAGCCCTTATCCTCAGAAAGGGTTTATACTGTCAGACATTTCAGTCAAGACTAAGTTAGGTGGCAGTGTCAAGAATAAATCGTTTCCTATAGTACTTACCAGAGCAAATGTACATCACTTCATCAGAAAATCTTGATATTTGACTCATAATTCATTACCTGGGTCAAGGGAGAGCACAGATTTTGTAACTATGCATTGAACTTTCCCCTCCATTTGAATCTTTAACAGTAGGACTCTGATATAAGTTCTGTCCTTGAAAATCTTTGTGCCCTTTTCTTGCTTCATTGGAGCATCACAGCCTTGACCCAATACCTGAACCAGGTACAATTATAAAAATATCTATGGTTTGTTAGGTTTCTACTCTTTTTGGGGAGCTCAGTTAAAGTGGGGAAGGAAAATAGGAGGAAGCTCTTGTCCTCTGTTAGATAAGCTGCTCTTAGCTTGGCTGTGTTTAATGCAGCCAAAGCATTCCTTAACTCACTAAAACTGGTGAATCATTTTTCAGACTGAGGATGTGCTCTTTCCTGAATAGTCGATGTGTTTCACTGCCCCACCTAATGAAGGGGATGTGGAATTAACTCCCAGTTTATGAACTTCACTTATTATTCAGACATTGCCTCCACCTTTCCACTTAGCAAACTCTCTTCGGCGTGGGTTGACAATGGTTGCACTGAGGTTGAGGACTCATCTCAGAGGTGCTATCGGGAAAAGGATATTTGCTTTTGCCAGGTTTAACTCGCCTGCACTTCTTGCATCTAAATAATTTGATTGACAAGTGTAAATAGGTGTTCTGTGTGAAATTTTGAGCAGGGATCAAAAAGCCACGTGAGCCAAATCCCATACAGTGAACAATATCTCAGGTGAAACTGTTTTACATTTCTAAAGTGCTTCTGTTTGTGCCAAAGGTGTGAGGCAGTTGAGATTGTATCCCCTCTCCACTTCAGAACTATTCAAATTATTGCATTCAAGGGAGTTTTCCAGATGGAACCAGAATCATGAATGAGTCTAGTTTGATATCAGTTAGTCTGGCTTATCACTCTAGGCAGCTGTTTGCTGTGATAAAGAGGTTAAACTGTTCTTCCTTTCACTGATGTTTCCCTTTCAGCATAAGAAACAATTGTGGGGGAGGGAATTCTGTTGGTCCTGACATTTTTTTCATGGTTAAGACCAGTTATTCATTAAAAAAGAGAGGGATTAATTCAGTGGAAGTGGACAACACTTGGACTATTAAAGCAAAACCCTAGAAGCCTCTTCAGATGTGTTGTCAAAGCAGCCTGACAGCTATAATACTATCCTTGACCTGAATTACTATGGTAATTAGTGGTTCAGGCAATAAATTACCTGAGCCACCCACAGGTCAGAGAATGGCCAACTTAAATATCTGTTGAATCCTCTTTGCTCATCCCTGCATTTATAGTAATCACAATTATTTAGAGAACTGTAACATGGACTGAGCTGGAGGAATGAAACTAGGAAAGACAATACAATACCAAGCAGCCATTCCCCATAACTATTTCCCAAACCCACTTAAAAACAGATATGAATGCAGGAGAATCTTTTATATCACAGCCTGGGCCCTGGCTGCATAAGATTACTTTTCAACAATATAAGGTGCATAAGTGCCTTTTCATTGTATGAAGAAAGCATGCCCACTGGCAAATGAATCATATTATAAAAATTGATTGTATCCCAAAAGGGAAAAATGTTATTGAAGATCCAGTGGCCTGGGATGATACACCATTGATCACTGTAAGAAATACTTCCAGAAACTGTTTTTAATCTTTCCGCCAGAGCATTAGCAATTATTCTTTAGCCCATGGTGAGTAATGACTTGCGTTTCCCAGTTTCTCAATCGATAAAACATTTACCCTACCGCTACAAATGTGCTCTTCGCTTAGACAAGCAGAATTTTTCTTCCAATTACTCTTTTTTTAGTGTGACCTCATAAAATATTTTTGAACATATTTCAAGGCTTTTTAAAGAAAGGGAACAATACTTTTCCTCCCATGTACTATTCCTTCCTTTTTTTTCATTCTGTCTTGAAAAATAAGTCATTAAGCTTTCATAGAGCTCAGGTTCTTGTTATACTGCATATTGGATGCTTTTTCTCTGTTTCCTCCAAATTTAATGTAATGGATACAGATAAGCCACCCCTGACATTTTTAACTTGCCAATGAAAAATGATCGGAAAAGATGCTAGCTTTCTGTGAGTTTTTTATATTTCGTAAACAAGTACAAAACCTTCTTCTACCCTCCAAATAAAAGATGTTTTGTGTATGCTTGCATCTTTGTGGTAATGCTGTGGCTAATGAAGAGCAATCACAAAGCACAGTGTTAGCAGGTTAATAAATATCTGTGCAGCAAATCAAATATGCTGGGATATAAAGATAGATGCTCATAAATGCTCTTTGATGATTGGAAAGTTAGTGTTCAATCAAGTTTCCCTTCCCCAGAGATTACATATTATCTCTCAGTATGAAACACACACACATATCTAATGTAAAAAGTTCACTGCCATTATTTCACATTCTATCTGCCCTCTGCCTGGAACAAGGTAAATTTTTAGTACATTTATTAGACGCCTTAACTCTCATGCTCCTACAGTGGAATTTGAGATCCTAAAAGACAAGTGCAGCAGATCTCTGCGGATTTTATAGAAGGAAGATGTTTCACATGATAACAGTGCATAAAGCATGTACTTTCAATTCAAGCTGTGTCTAATATTAGAGTTACGAGTTCATACTCTGACATGATCTTAATAACAAAATTAGAGTGGGAATAGAGATAGAAACAGAAATAAAACTGGAAGAAAAGATGATGTCCTGAAGGATTACTGAGTTAAGAAAAAAAAGAACTAGTCCCTCACCTGGAAAGTTAGAGGAGTGCTGTTGACATCCCTGATTTATGTCATCCTGAGAAATGGACCAATACTAGTATAAAATGATGTATTGCTTACCTTCCAGTTACAGAAACAGGGCATCACTGAAATGTCTCTGTGCTCAGGGTTAGGGTGAGGGGGCAAAAGTGCTTGTGGAAACTCGACTGGAAAAGCTGTCAAGGGGAAATTAAAGTGCAGCAGATGACCCTGTCATGCATCTCTCTGATCTGCCTCTTTTCTTCACATGGTTTTTGGATAGAATGAACATGAAAGGGAAGCCATGCTTGGTTGCTAGAAGCCAACTAACAGACCACTACAAAAAATGTGTGTTACTTAAATCATCTGCACCTGGTTAGGGGTTTAATGGTGCAAAACTCTTCCATAAAGGAAAAGTAACTACTCGTATTTAGCAAAAAGTAGGCACCATAGCTATCTGTGATTGTTCTAGCATCATATTTATACTAACCACAGACCAAAGGCCAATGAGATGTCCTAAATATCCTTTCTTAAAAACTAATCATTCATGGCATATTTCTATTTCTATGGCAACCACAAGATTGCTTAAGACAAGTGCCACTGTACATACTTTTGGATAAATATAATTAGTCTGACTAGTCTTTATGATATCATTTGACTAGACCATATAACAACCAGATTTAAGGCTGAAAGACTGAATATAAATGTTAACCGGCTGTCACTTATTGCTCACATTTTACCATGTTAGGGTACTATATACAATGTAAAATTATTGTCTGTAGGTGTCTCTTCATCTCCCTGTCTGGAGGCTATGTATGTTATTCCCCTTGGAGAATCTCAGTTTCTAGGCCACATGGATTTGCTGTAGCATTGTTTCTAGGCTTAGCACCTGAAGTCTATTTTTAAACTATAACCTCTTGCGACTTGAGCTCTCACAGCTAATCAGAATATTTGTCCCCCTGTGCAACTCCATTTCATAACAACATATGGGTTTGCTTATTGATATTTACTGAAAAACTTTATTAACACCAAGTTACTATAATTCAGTCGTGGCCCAAGGGTCAAAGGGGACCTACAGATGTGTATAGTACATGCCTTGTCATACTGAGTGACCCATTGGGACTGCAAGTCCCAGCATGACATTGACTATCTGTCTCAAGTGGCTAGAAACTGGGCCTTTTGGCAAGCTGCTAATGTTCTTTTATGGCATTCTCACTCTTGGTAAAAATATTCTTTTAAGTTAAAATATAACTTTAGTATATATCAAGCTGTGTACAGCTTGGTTCTTGGGATTTGCACGATTTTCCCAATGCCAGGTTGATGAGTGTAGTTTAACAGAGTTTGGTCCTCTGAGCTTCTTTTGAGTGTATAAATTAATCCCACCCCCCTGCCCTCATCCACACCACACTATCTTCATAGTTATTTCAGTGGAGTTAGTCACCTGCTAGACTGGATTCAGCAGCAACATCAGGAGCAGAAAGAACTCGTTTGGTCTTACTGCTGCTGTCTTAAAAAGTGTCTGCTTTGTTCTGTGGTTGATGTACTGCAGAACTTGTACAATGGGGTACTGTATTTTCTTGCCCGCAACACGCATCCTTTTCCCAAAACAGTGTCCCAAAAGTGAAGTGTATATATTAAAGTGGGGAGGAAGCTGTTTTTCTGCTTGGAATAGAAGAATCCTGCTTTGATTCCTGCTCACTGTGGTATTAGTGTTCAGGCAGCTGAAGGAGTCAGTTGACTTAATGGCTCATTGTTCTCCACTCAATAGGTGTTAGCAACCATCTCTCCTTTTTTAAGAGTCTTGATGTTCCACTCATCAAGCTAACTTTTCTCAGGGCAGTGTTGCTGTCTGTTAGCTGCTCTTGGACCCTCTCCTCCTATTTCAAAAGCAGGAAAAGGAGGGCGAGTCAGTTGAAGATTAGGCTCTATGCAGCCCTAACTCTGGAAAGATCTTTTTTCCTCATTCTATATTTCAAAAACAAGGTGCATATTATATTTCAGGGTATGTCATATATGTGAGAACACATGTTAATTTATAAGCATTGATAGAAACTAGTCTGAAGGCTAAAGATCTTTGGAAGAATGGTGAGAAGGTCAGCTGTGTTCCTAAAGTACTGGAAAAGAGTGGAGTAAGTTTTTCCTTATCCAGAAGACATCATCAATTGATGACATGCCTACAAGGCATAATGTAGCACCATGCAGAAATGTCTGAGAGAGCTCAAAGGATCAGTAGTTAGCTCAGCTGTAAAACAGGTCTATTAGCCTTGGACAAAGTGCCATGATAACATAACTATTCCATTTCTGGTACCTGATCTAGTTCGGGTATTTCTGCTTGTCCCAGCGCTTACCATGTATAAGTACACAGTGTAAGAATGTGAGATCCTGGGTCGTTTTTGGCAGAGATGTGCTGTGAATATTTAAGAACTTGATATCACGGGGGGCTGAGAGATGAGAGAACTAAGGTTTGATATAAAAGTTTCATAGGAGTCTAGACGGAGCTATAGCTGCCTTTCATAAGAACCACAGATTCAGATACTCACCATCCCCATAATTACAGTTTATTATGGAATCATTACTTTTGCTAGGGACTGGGCAAAACAAGTTCTGTTTGCATGGAGTAAAATACTGCATTTCTCAATGGCGTATTGTGATATGTAAAGCTGAACTGTAACGTTCATGTAGTTTTTGCTACCACAGTTGTAGCCATCCCTGATTAGGATAATATCTTGCACCCCATTGGAATAATGAAGCAGATGTACAACTGATCACAACGGGCTGTTTTAAAATCCCTATTTCGAATTTAGCAAAGATACCTCTCTGGTTTGTTAGTCAAAGTTCAGTGAGTTCATTTAGTCAAATAAATGGCATTTCCATCTCAGTACCCAAGACAGCTATCACTGACAAAATTGCTTTGGAGCCTAAGTGAGTTGGAGCTCTGTCTGAATCCTTGAGGGTGTAAGTTAATACATGTTTTTCTGCATGTTACTCAGCTTGCAACATTTTAACTCAGTGGCTTAACAGATTTTAAGTTTTGAGACCTGAAAATGTTTAGTGGAAACAATGAACATTTATAACACAAGTGACTTAGATGAGCATAGATTCTGGCCTTTAGATGGCAGTATGTACCTGTTGAATATGACTTCTTGCCACCTGCAGGTGAGTCTGTGAAGTGGAAACAATTTCTAAAGTAAAACTCATCTGAGGTTATGCTGTTAGACTATGATGAAGCTGAAATCCCAAACAGATCTTATCAAGGTTCCATTGTTGGTAGTTGGTTGTTTCTGCACAAATAAAATAAAGTGAACACCCAGCAGAAAATGATGAAAATGTTGTGCACTGTAAAATACATATTTTTTTCAGATGCTTTAAAATAATATTAAGACTTAAACTTGGACTCCCCAAAACAAAGCAGATATCAGTTTAGGTTGTCACTTCTTAACTTTCCCTTACTTGATTGCATAATGGTATTATAAAGATTCCAGAGAAGTTTATCTGACTGAGATGTACTGTGATAACTAGATGTGGGCCAACTTCTACCCCCCTCCCAACTTTCTTGTGCATCTCCCAATTTGGAAGATGCATGAGCACTTGTGAGGGCAGAAATTGGTTCTATGGGATTATTTAGTTACAGTATCTTAGCTCCTTGTCAGATATGTAGGGGCCATTTCTTGATTGATGTGTTCTGTATGTGCATATCGTATTTGAATAGTTATACTGGTGTATTTAAGGAATGACACTTTGTTGTGTAGTCAGATCACATGCATGCCTCCTGTGTTTAATCAATAGCTTCCAGAATGGATGGAAAATTAGCAAGACAGTAATAATGGCTGAATAAAGCAAAACTTCACATTTATAAAGAAGATTATGCTCTTGCTATTTTGATACTACACTGTTTTGTATGATAAAAATTGAAGTATGCCTGGAGACCTTCTATTAGTTAGTGGGATAGCAAAAGTACACTTGAAAGCAGTGTTCTGTTGTTTGTAAAGAAAAACCAGAAACCAAAAACTAGCTCTCAGAATAGTTTCTAGTTCAAATGAGCTTAATCTTAAGAACGTTAAGGATGATGATATTTTTAGTATTAAAACTAATATTAAATTGGTGTGCTCTTTTAGTTTTGGAAACAACCAGTCTTAGAGTTTCAGAAGGGAACTGGTGTTTCCATATAGCTTAAGATGATCCTGAAGAAATGCTAAGCAGATCTTAAGTTAATGACAAATGCTTTAATTTGCTCGTGCACGTCAGTATGTACTTGACATACAAATTCATTTTAAATTTGAACAGGAATAATAGAAGTTACCTGCATTATTCTTGATTGAAAATTATGGAAGAAACTGCAAGAACCATCTAGCACTTACAAATATGTATCTTTTTACAGTGGTAGCACTGCTTATGTGGTTCTATGAACAAGTTTGTTTCCATTGTTACAATAAGATTAGAGCCCAAGGGCTTCAGTTTGCTTCTGTGGAAGTCAGTGAAAAAGCTCCCATTTACTTTAGTGGAAGTTGCTGCATGTTCAGCAATTTTTCATATTGGCCCATTTATTTAGGCATCTAAATATGAACTAGTAATGTGGGAACTTTGCTTTGGGTACCTATTTTAGGGAACCCTGGGGAAAGTAGCAGTCTTTAAAATGTAAATGTACTTCAGAAGATCCTGATTCTAATTTCCGTTGTGTGAACTTGAATAAACGATACAGCCTGTCTTCCTCTCATTTACCCTCACCCCCTCCCCCTCCCCCTGCCCCGCTTATTGTCAGTCTTGTCTCTTTATAATCTATACTGGACAATCTTTTATGTGTTTTTATAACACATACCTCAGTGGAGGCCCTCACCTCAGTTGGGCTGTTGAGGTGCTTCTGTCATATAATATCTGTGTACTTCTAGCTAAACATCATTTTCAAAAGTACTGAGAACATGGAAGCGTCACTTTACTTCTGCAGGAGCTGCTGAGTGCTAAATGCTTCTGAAACATCAGATCACTTAATAAGGTTTCTAGCTTTAGGCACCTACTTTGGAATAACTTGGCTATAGCTGCTAACTGTCCTGCTACTTGGCAACTGAAGGGACTTTTTCCATTTAAAATAGCTGTGAATGTAGATATTTCAAAACATTTATCTTTAAAGTTTGCTTTAATGCTTGTGACCTAATTTTGCACTGATTACCCACATGCTTGAGTCAGGGCTGTAGAGTCAGGTCATTTTGCATTCCTGGTATGTTTGAGATCAGAGTTTCCAGGTATGCAGCAACACCAGAAACCTGTATGTTTAAATTGAATTCTGATTTCTTGGGCATTTTTATACATGGTCTGGGGGTAGAGGGTACATGCCCAGAAAGTTTTATACTTTTTTTTTTTTTTTAACTTGCATTATTCTTTTGTTGCTATATTTTCTTTTGAAATTAGGCTTTTATTAGTGTTAGTAAAATACCAATAGTATTCTGGTTTGCCACTTAATAAAATATCAATGTTACATTGTTTTAGAAAAATAAAAATAATCATGACAGGACAGCTTAGGTCACGATATAGGCTTTAAGGCATTGCATTATAAATGCAGATGTGGAAAACCCAGGATTTAAAACATTACAAAAGTTTCTTCCTTTCAATTTACCTCAATCACAACTACATTTGCATTATTGTCTCATCATGAGCTATGCCCATGTGGCTATTATACACTAGTATACGTCTGCTTAGCATCATCTGGAAACAGAGGTAGTGTCAGCCCTGTTGATGCTAACTTGAGAAGAACAGTTGCACTGAAAAAAGGACTTTTGAGATGGGACACTTTATTTTTTTGAGAAGTTCAGACTGCAGTTTGACTCACCTGCATACTGTGGTCTAAACCACAGGGTAGTTAAGGGATTTTGGCACCTCTTCTCCTTTGCTACAATGTGTTAGTTGGTATTAGTTAGAACATATTCATTATTTCCTTGTGGTCACAAAAAAACTCCCCCTTGCCTTGCGTAATTGTTCTTGGTACTTGACGAGGGTATTAGTGAAGTCCCTGTGGGTGTATCCACATGTGAACCAAACTGTACAGTTGTTACTGCACAGTCCTGGAGGCGCATGGGTCGTTTATAACCCTATTGCACAGTAGCAACGAGCTACTACTACTTGTTGCTACTGCGCAGTAGTGTTGGCATCACAGTTCGTGCCCGCTGACACTACATCACCGTAGAAATGAGCTATGTTGCCATAGCTTGTCACTACAGTGACACAGAATCTGGTGTAGACATGTCCTGTACATAAAAAGTATGTGCATGTTTTGAAGGAGTTTTGGCCTTGTACTCAGTGAGATTTTTATTCTTCACAGGATACCTGCTCACTAGATAGAGTTCATTCCAGCCAGAGCAAACATGGTAAACAGAAATGGAGTAAACAGGTTAAATATGTACAGTATCTGTGATCTGGCATAGAACGTACTATTAATTCATAATCTGGGGGGCAGCAGGTTGGTACTTGACTGCACACACAAATAATTTTGGCTAAGAGTGTGCTGGATTTCTGGGAATCATTTCTGTGTACTTTTCAGTTTTCACCGCCTGGGATGGAAACCACCAAGTATATCCATGCACTTCTGTTTCTTTTATTTTCTTTGACAGTGAAAAGCATGAAGAAACAGTGAATCTGCTTTGTGTTGTAAAAACATGTACCAGTATGTATAAACTATAGTAGAGAGGTTCTTAAATGATACCATCTAATGAATCATTTGCATTTTGTTTAAGTTCTGTTTTGTTGCTCAGTCCCTGAGGGAAGCTAGAACAAAGGCAGGTATATTTAAATTGCGTTTGGGTTTCTTGCCAAGCATGGCGGCTTTTTGCTGACGCAAATGCTAGCAATTTTGACTCCCAGCACAGTGATCAGAGATGAATGAAAGCCAGTGCAACATGAGGAAGAGGAGTTAAACATTTTTCTACCATTTCACTAGAGTTTAAAATAAAACCTTCATAAAGAACAAGGTTAAGTGTTACTGAGGTAGGCCTCATTTCAACAAAACTCTGAAGTATATATTTTAATTTTTAAGCACATAACCAATACTAATGAATCTGATAGGATTATTCTTATATTTATGTGTAACCACATCTTTACGTGATTTACATTTGTTCCTTATAGATAGGAGCTCTCCCATTCCCTAGATGTACCCATGGGAAAGTATGTCTTCTAGATTTGCTTATGGGAAGGACTGCATGAGCCTTATTTTTTCTGGTTACCAAAGCTGCTTGATTAATACAGTATTATATCTTAGATGTTTTCCTTGTCAGTTTATGTCCTGGAGTATAATTTATTTATTCTTTTATGGATTATTGTAGTATTTGAGGAAGCTTATCACTTAACATAAACAGAAGAGGAAAGTATTTCCACTTAATGCAAAGGCTAGAAGTCAAACAGATTTCTACCGAGACCAGAATATGTTGACTCCCTACATTTTTACATCTAGAAATAGATGTCACCAAAGGAAGTGGATCAGCTGTGCTGTAATGGCAAAGTGCATGTCACCCTTTGTTCCATCCATTGATGGTGCAGGACGAGGGATGTTGGATTTTCTCAGGGTTTGAGGGTCCTCAACCTGCAAACCCTGGGAAATTCTGGGCAGGATCCTTAGCATTCTTGCCCAGCTTTCTCTGCTTACCTGGACCCACCCCCAGGATCTCTGAGGCAGGTCTGTGTAAGCAGGGAAAGTCCAACTTTGATAACAAAATTAGAGTGAGGCCTGCAGACTTCCTGGGTTCTGTGCCTCAATGCTGGGACCCATGTGGGTTTCCCTGCTTTTGGAGATGCAGCCCTGGAAATTCTGGGTTGTCTCCATAAGTGGGGAACCCCAACTTCCCTACTTAGAGAAGCAACCCAAGACTCCCCGAGGTGCCTCTGTAAGCAGGGAAAGCTGGGCAAGTGCTCTAGAGGGGCCCTCAAACTCCCAGAGCACATGCCCAGGGTGTCTGAAGAATTTGGGCAGAGCAGGGTCCTTGTACTCTCCTGCTACAGAATCATTGACACCCACTGCAATGAAGTGACAGAATTTATTTTGCAGATAGTGACCATTGCAATTCCTGCCAAAGACCACTCAGCAGCTGTAGATTACTATGTACTGTTGAAAACTAGGCAGCAAGAATCTCAAGGTGGATGCTCCCAAGTGGAGGCATACAGCTAGTAGACACTTACTGCCCGTTGTTGATATAACTCCAGTTCTGCCAAGTGCTAGAGTCCTATGCAAGTTACTGAGCACCCTGAACCCTCATTGTTGTTTTTTAACTGAGATAGATCCCTTCTCTCTCTCTCTCTCTCTCTCTTTCTTCCTGTTCTTAGTAATTGGATTTAAATGGTGTAGAAATTACTCATCTGTATGGTATTTGAGTGCCATAAACAGAACATTTACTCTTTTTGTTGCCTCACAAGAAGTGTTCTGCATGGAATTCCTTGCTTGGGTCTCTATCCACTAAAGAAGGTGTTCAGTGAAAGAAGTCCGTTTGCAACAGGTACTCATATTTTTTCTTTGCTTTAAATCATGTTTAAATCATGCATCAGTGCAACACAGGAGTACTGAACTTGTAGTGTGCTTGAACATCTCAGCAGGCAGGTCAACGAGAGCATAAAGCTCTTGGTCACTGTATAATCATTTGAGAAGCATTTTACTGATCCAAGCTACCTCAAAAGCGGCAAAAAGGACAACTGAAAACTATGTGCAAGTAGATGAGGCAAGGTAAAGTGTGTGCATGTGTTTTTAAGAGATTATCCTTATAAAAATGTGCTCATTCTGCCAGCATTGTACTGTATTTACACAGAAACTATTCAAGTGCATGTGTTTTCAAAGGAGTTGCAATTTCCTGTCAAATTTTTTTTGCAAATCCTTTCTAACAGCTGTAGACGGAAATCCAGCTACTCCTGTGATGAATGACCTCCAGTATTTGGAACTTATAAACAAACATTTACTCTACTGAGAAACCCTGCCTGGGATGTAACATTAACATTACTGTGTCTTGCATTCCTCTGACAGTTTATTAGAAACTAATCCTCTTTCTACACAGCAATTATGAGTTCTTGAAAACTGAAGCATTTTGACTATCAAGTCGATCCTTCTACACACTTAAGAGTTTCAAATGCTAACAGGCTATGTCAATAATGCAGGATACATTAGTTAGAACTTGAGAAGACTTGATTTTCATTTTTGGAAACGTGTTTTGTTTTGACAGTGTTTGTTTTACCTTTCAGGTCACTAGTTTCCATAAATTCCCTATGTCTTAGCAGCATAGGAAGATATTTTTAAACATAGCTCTTACCCTGGAGTGTACATTAAATATTTGTTCAGCTGATTAAAACAGTTCTATATTTATTTAATGTTTGAACAGTAAACAGTTTATTGAGAACTGAAATGTCTTTTTATACACTGTATATACATGCACACACTCTGGTCTCATTAGAAGGGTCTCTGTTATGAAGTTGCTTTACTTATGCTACCAGGTATTAGAGACTCGCAGATAAACACTCTTTTCATGAGTGATTCAATCCCAATACTACTGTTAGTAGATGGCTCTTATGGTAGCAAACAGTGGAAGTGGTAGTAGGGCCTTTGGGATGGAAAATACAATGCTGTGTTTCAAATCAGCTGAAATATTTATCTTAGACACAGGGGGAAAACACTGTCTCATGTGCTAAGAACAATTCAGACAGTCTCAGAAGTAGCAGTCTGTGCCTTATGCTATACCCATACTACAGATTTTTTTGAAGGACAGCAAGCACTAACTTACTAATGATCTTAAGTGTGCACACTTGTTTTGTTTTGTACGAAACCTCACAATTTTGAGAATGGAAAGATTTGTGTGAGTGTTGAGCGGAGGTGAGGGATGGACTGTTTTGTCCTGTTTTTTGTACAGAAACATTGAAACTGCAGTTCCAGTATGAAAAACGGTGTTATACAAATCTCATCAAGAGGTTCAATGATTCTTGTAATGATTTTTAAATCAAGTGTATGCAGCATACAAGGAAAAAAAGTTGTGGTTTTCTAAATTCTAGTCTTTAAAACTTAACTGTAGCTCTGGTCAAGAAAGATTCTTTCCAGCCTGTTCATCGTTCCATGTAGTAAGTTTTGCAGGCCATAGTCATACAACTGTTTTCAAATTATACCCTTATTCATTCAATTCCACAAATTGCATAGATATAAATGATTGGAATTTATTCAACAATCTGATGATGAAGGGAAAGGTGGAATACAACCTAGTTCACACTTTCTTTGCTCTGTTGGCTCTGCTGAACTAATACATATAAATGTTTTTCTCTCTAAAGTTAGTGGCTATGACTCCAAATACCTAAAGAACAGGTCCGGTGAATAATATGCCATCTTGCAAAATCATTTTTTAGTGTCCAGACACTTTAGAATTGTTTGCAAAAGGGACCATGCTTTCATGCAGTACTTTTTCATCAAAAGAACTGTCAGCTGTCTCATGAATCCTCTGAATCCTTAACGAACCAGGTAGCCATTATTATTCACATTTTACAGGAAATGACAAATGGTGCAGGCAGATACAGTAGCTTATTTGGAGTTATGCAGTAAGAAAAAAATTGGGTAGGACAACTCAGAACTGCCTGCATCCCATCACCCAGCTCTTAGCTTGCTTACCTCTTTAGAACAACCTGAAGTCCAAGCAAAACAGAACTATGTCTTATTTGCAATTTCTAATACACTGTGACAGAATAAAAATAATTCTCTCCTCCACCTAGAGGTAAGCTAAAGGTTGGATCCTGTTCCTTCTGAAGACTGTTAGATTTTTGCCATTCATTTTGACTGAGAACAAAACTGGGCCACAAGAAAATCTGGCATGGCAATTTACACAAATGTCAACAATCCCAATGTTCTGTGAATGCAAAGAGCAGGCGATGCAAAATCCAAATTGGTGCAGGAGATGCCCTGTGTTCTGAGCTATGCAACCTTGTACATGTTTACTAATACTCAAGAGAATGTTTGTATACTCTTAGTAATCTAGGTTTCCACTGATGTCATTCTGACTTTTCTGTTTAATTTTCAATTACAGATGGTGAAAGAGTTTGTATTAATAGTGCTTTTAGGGGCGTGAAGCTTTCGAGCTAGCCAGGAAGGCTGCCGTTATTGGATTTCTTAGTCTTTGATGCAGGGATTATTTTTCAGTTAGCCTCAGTACAGTCTGGAGGAAGATATTAAAAAAAAAAAAAAAAAAAAAAAAAAAAAAAAGCTGCAAAAAAAGCTAACATGCTTAAATGCAATGTAAAATGTTTTGAGGTATTTAAAACCAAGCTCTATTATGTTCTTTTCTAGCATGGATCTTATTCTCTGCTCCATATGCATTCATAATTAATGCTGGAATTGATGGGGATTATTTGCAGATATAGTCCAAATATGATTATTTATTTACATTGTAGAAACAAACTAGAATGTGAATCCATCATGTGCTCTATATACGCTAGTGAGATAAAGACCCTGCTCCTAAGAGCTTACAGTTTAAACACAAAGCGGAGAGAAAGGCAGTGAGAGAAGCTATGTTATCTCCTTACAAAATGTGGAGAATTTAGACACGGGAGGCTTAAGTGACTTGTCCACAAATATACAAGAAATCTGTGACAGAGCTGAGTGCCTTAAGCTATCAACATTTCCCCCCCTCATGGAATCCCTGAGCTTCATTTTTGAGAAGAGGTCTGTACCAGGTACTTTATGTTGGTCAATTTGAGTATGGGGAGTGATACAGTAACCTTGGAACTACACTTACCAGACTGTTGGCCATCAGTTGGTTATTAAGGTCTTTTACATTCATTCATGGTTTTCTCCACTTGGAATCTTCAGGATAGTCTTTACCTAAGAAGAAACTTTTGGTGGCTTTTAGGACTGTTAATGAAGTACATCTAAAACCTCAAAGAAGCAGTCATCTGGAAAGTGTGGTACATCAGCATGAACTATAGCAATTTATAGTATACAGGCAGTCCTTGGATTTATGACACAATTGGTTCCTTAAAACCGCATCTTAAGTGGAACCAATTTTCTTATAAGAAACAATGTTGTAAATGGGGGATTGGTTCCTGAACCAAGGCCCAATACCCTATTTTCACTAAAAATACCCCAGAATTTTGTACTTGATTAATTATAGAGGAGTAATATAGCTACATTAATGTATATATATTGTAAATAGCAATCATATTAATTTGCAAGGACTTCTTTGCAGTGACTTTGCTGGACTTTTTGAAAGGCTCTTGGTTGGACTTTTGGAAGGTTCCTTGACTGGAGTCTTCTCAGGAGTCCTGGCTGCAGGTTTTTCTAGACTCTTGTCTGCTTTCTTAAAGTATCCAAGGAAGTTTTGACAGGTGTTCTCCAGGGAGATGGGTGATTCAGTGAACTTGTTTGCTGGTGTGGCATTGTGTCGGATCAAGCATCATCAAGTCAAAACTAATATCATAAAGTTGAAACGGTGTCAATTTATAAATGTTGTAAGTGCAAAACATTGCAACTCAAAACATTGCAAGTCGATGACTGCCTGTATAGTAGGTTCAGCAAAGTGTCAGCACCATTCTTCAGAAATGTTGTAAAATCCCTCAAATGGGTAATGCCCAATTCTCCAGGTTGCTATTGCAAATTGGATACAGTTACCCAACAGTCTACAACTATTTCATATTTGACAGCTGTTCTTTAATTTAAAAGAAATAATAATTGCAGAACCTATGCATGGTTGCTAAAGTTCCAGGAATTATTTCTGTCACAAGAAAATTGAGAAGGAGCCTACTGTGTGATTTTTTTTTTTTTTTTTCTCCATGCCTATAAAGGTTACTATTTGGAAAAGAAAAGATTGCAGAGGTGTTTTGAGGGTCCTGTGGAGTAACAGCTAGAAGTGGTTAATAAATGGGTCTTTCCCAGAATTTGAACTGTAAAATGTCTGCGGTATATCCATTGAGGAAAGATGCAAATAACACTATGCATTAAATTAACATTTATTATCTTCAGAATAAGTGTGCTAAAAGTGATAGATCAGAACAGGATTAAAAGGCATTTGGGCAAATGATGCTAGGATAAATCTGGCATCACTTAAGTGGTATGACTGTAATTTCATGGGCATAACCAGTACCTAGTATCTGGCCCATCAAACAGTTTAGGCCTGATTTGGCACATATACATGAGATACCTTATTGCACAGTGGACTGTTCTACTTCTCATTAGCACGTCACAGCAAAAGCCATGCTAATGTGCTAATATTTAGTAGAATGAATTAAGCATCACAAAAAAACTATTTGCTTTTGGTGCTGAGCATTAGCGCAGCTACTGCTCCTTTATCTAGTAGCTCATATTAGAAATACTATATTTAATGTGCAGTAGCAAAGGCACATTAATGAACGTGTAGACATGCCCATTTTCATATCAGGTGTTTAAATGGCACTCTTTTCACTTGAAGAATGAAATTGGGGTCTTTGGTGATGATAAGTTGCTACAAGTGTGGTGGTGCTTACCAGTGAATACTTGATAGAAGAGCTCTTGCAGCAGATTACAGTGTTGTGTATAATGCTGGATGTGCTGACCATAAAGTAGTTTGGAGATGAGTTTTACTACTGATATATTGCAGGCATTGGGTCTACAAAATGCATGCAAAATGCAATGATGTAACAGCTAAAACAATGGAAAGAAAATGACTTTTACCGGATCTGATCAATACTGCTGGATTCTGGCATCGGAGGATCATTCTCATTTAGGTTAGGAAGTCAAAATCTCCTATGATTAGCTGTGAAATTTTTGAAGGCTAGGACATTTTTTATTATGAAAACTTATTAGTAACAAAAACACAAGCATTGTGGTTGCACAACAGCATTAACAACATTAATTCAAAGACTTGGAGGGCTTTTTCATTTTTCCTTCAAAGTTGCTGCCATTAAATCACGTGAATTAAGGAAAGGTCCTAAGTGGGCTGTCCCTGTGCCTGTGTTAGCCACAGGCCCAGTAAAAGCATTCTAAGTTGCTACTCTGGTACATTCTCTTAAGATGTTTGGATGACTTGAATATATTACTGACTGTGAAAAGCCTGTGGCTAGCTCTTGGGTAGTAGCAAGTCATTGCTATGAGACTGTATGTCTACTGCTGTTTTTTCTTTACATTAAAATGATATGTTTTTAATGTAATTCATTTGTATTTATATCTTTTCTAAGAGCTCTTCCAGATATTGCTGTGTCCTGTGGAGCATGCTTAGAAACAGCATCCTGATTTCATGTCATTGGCATTTTATTTTTTTAATTTCTTTGCCCACATTTAAAATGAGGCAACACAGGAGACTAGTTTATCATTCATAGTTTCAAATTACAGTATATTTCTAAATTAAATCTATTCATTGCTTTGCTACAGCAGGACCCTGTATCTGTAGGAATTTTCCTTGGCATCACCACCTATATTAAAATATGCTATTTCATCCTTGAGTTTAACTATATAAAGGCACCGTATACATAAGTTGTTGGAAGATGAATGATAGATTATTTACTAGGAGCCTAAGGATCTTAAAAAAATAAAAAGAGGAATATCATGATAGTCTTTTTCTCCACACTTTAAGCTTAGATTTTCAAATGGGTTGTCTGTTAAGTCCACAGGGGTAGGGACAGACATACAAAAACCTGGAGCCTGAATCGATTCAATCTTTGTAGGTTAGTTTCATCTGCTTAGATTGAACCAATTTGCAACTGAAGAGACATTCCCTCTGGACTGAGGAAATGCAGGCACATGCCTGCAGTCACTCAGGCCAGGTGCCGGAGGGCACTAGAGAGTGTGCCCTTGGTTGCAGAGAAGCTGTGCTGGTGGGAGGGTGGGGGTTGGCCAGCCCCAATAGTAGCCTGGAGTGAACTGGCCAGGGAGCTTGAATTCCCTACTTCCTGTCCCACAGATATAAGCCAGGGTCCACCTGGTGCTTCCCCCTTGCTGCCTCTGGCTGTGCCCCTGTCCTGTCATTGGAGCAGTCACGGGGAAGGGCCCTTGATGAGAGAGCGCACCCCCTGTCATCATGTCTGGGGAGCAAGCCTCTTCCTGGTGGGGTCCTGCCCCCTTCCTGCTCCAGTGGAAGGGTGGGGGTGCAGTCAGTGGTATGGCCCCCTTAGGTTATTCCCCCTTCTCTCTGGCAAGTGGTGGAGGAGGCAGGAGGGGGCTTATACTGCTGCTTGCCTTGTGGAGGGAGTGAGTCAGACACCACTGCGGTGCCCCGGGAGCAAAGAGGGCAGAGTGGGGAATAACCCCCATCCCTGTCCCCTCTGCCTCGGGGGGGCCATGCTGGCTGATGTTTAGCAGTGCCCCTGCTGCTGCAGGAGCGAAAGAGATGCCCCAGGCAGATCCTGGCTTGGGTCCATGGGACAGGGATGGGGGAATTCAACCCTCTCCCTGGCCAGTTCACTCCAGCCTACTGCTGGGGCTGGCCATGCCCTTGCTGCTGCAGCAGTCAGTGTAGAAATGCAGGTCCATGCTAGTGGGACAGGGGAGGGAGGGGAATTAATGTTTTCCCTGCTTCCTTCTGGGAACGGCATCTGGGCAGGCACCCATCCCTGCCTGTTCCTGCTCTGGCTAGGGAGCAGAGGAGCAGGGCCAGCCCTGCTCTGCTGGAGCAGAGAACACAGCCCAGAGAGCATGCCAGGATACTAGGGGACTCTGGTTTAACTTAAACCAGGAAGGGGTGTGGGACAGAAGTTGCATAAACTGGTTTGAGCTCAATCAGTTAAGTCTGATACTACATTCAACCAGGTTTATCTCAAACTGGTTTCAGCCATTTTGAAACTAGTTTATGTGGACTGAATTTATATTCTATTACAGGTTTAAACCAGTTTCTGGTCACTTAAACCAGGTTATGTGTAATGTTTGTCCCTAGCCCTGATGTCTGAAAGTCAAGTCAAGTCAGTCCTGAGGCTGCTATGACTGTTGGGGCTATCACCTTAGATGCTATGCTGTAATGATGCTATGCATCATTGGTGATTCTCCAGGCAAAGTGACCTGGTGGCGATCATCTCCTCTCTAGATATGGATGGCCATTGGCTTGCAGGGAGCCTATTCACCCTTTGACAGGCCTTGTTTTTAGTCCTGCTGGGTGTCCACACATCCTTCTCACCCAGGCTAGGCCAGTTGGGGAATCTGGTTTAGTTGCTTATAACTCAACCAATATGTTTCAAAAGTGCTTCTTTATCCAGAAATGCTACAGGCTACTCAAAGTGCATAGTTGCACAGGTAGGAAAACACCAGAAGGGAGCACACCTGTGCTAACTCAGTGTGAAAAATCCCCATTTTGATTTGGTAATTTTAGTATTTAGTATTTTGTATCCATTTTGTATGAACTTGGCAATAGTTTCATAGTTTCATAGTAGCTAAGGTCAGGAGGGACCTGATCAGATCATCTAGCATGACTCCAGACAGGTGATCATCCAACCTCCTCTTGAATTTGCCCAAGGTAGGGGCGAGGACCACTTCCTTGGGAAGTCGGTTGCAGATTTTGGCCACCCTAACTGTAAAATATTGCCTTCTGATCTCTAACCTAAACCTATTCTCTATCAGCTTATTACCATTGTTCCTCATCACCCCAGGTGGTGCTGGGGAGAAAAGGGCTCTGCCTATTTGCTGTTGATCTCCCCTGATGAGCTTGTAGGCAGCTACCAGGTTCCCCCTCAGCCTCCTCTTGCTGAGGCTGAACAGGTTCAGGTTCCTCAGTTTCTCCTCATAGGGCCTGTCCTGCTGCCTTCTCACCAAGCGGGTGGCACTCCTCTAAACCCTCTCCAGGCTGGCCACATCCCTTTTGAAGTGGGGCGCCCAGTACTGGACACAGTACCCCAACTGTGGCCTGACCAAAGTCGCATAGAGGGGGAGTATCACCTCTCTGGACTGGCTTGAAATGCACCTTTGGATGCATGACACGGTATGGCTGGTCTTGCTGGCTGCGGTCTGGTATTGGCAGCTCATGTTCATCTTGGAGTCAATAATGACTCCAAGATCCCTTTCCGCCTCTGTGCTTTCAAGAAGGGAACTCCCCAGCCTGTATGTGTGCTATGGATTCCTTCTCCCAAGGTGCAGCACCCTGCATTTGTCTATGTTGAACCCCATCCTTTTCTTGTCTGCCCACTTTTGTAGTCTGTCTAAATCTAGTTGCAGCCTCTGTCTCCCTTCAAGTGTGTCCACCTCGCCCCACATCTTAGTGTCATCAGCAAATTTGGACAGCGTGCTTTCCACCCCCTCGTCCAAGTCGCTGATGAAGATGTTAAACAGTGTGGGCCCGAGGACTGAGCCCTGGGGTACCCCACTGCTCGCATCTTGCCAGGTTGGGTACAACCCGTCTACCACTACTCTATGGGTGTTCCCCATCAGCCAATTTTTTACCCGTCCAACTGCAGGCACCAATGCCACAGTCGCTTAATTTATTGATGAGGATGGGGTGAAAGACAGTGTCAAAGGCCTTCTTAAAGTCTAGAAAGACTACGTCCACAGCAACACCTTCATCCAAGGATTTAGTTACTTGGTCATAAAAGGCAATCAGGACCTGACTTTGATGAACCCATGCTGATTGCCCCTGAGCATGATCTCCCCTGCAGGCCCCCCACAGATGTGCTCCTTGATGATTCTCTCCAAGATCTTCCCAAGCACTGAGGTGAGGCTTACAGGCCTATAGTTACTTGGGTCCTCCTTCCTCCCCTTCTTGAAAATTAAGACCACATTAGCCAGTTTCCCTGGCACCTGGCCAGATGACCACGAATGCTCGTACAGCTGGGCCAAGGGTTCCGCAATGACCACCCACATATTATAAGTGGGCATGCAGGGCACATGACTTTAGGATCATTTGTAAGCAACTGGTACCTGATCTAGTGACAACTTCTTTTACATGTCCCAATGCATATGGAAACAAGAGTCCAAATTTGTTATTTTTTCTGGGGATTGATTCGGAAAAGGAAAATTACTCCAGCAAGTTGGTCTCTTTGCAGCAACATTTTGATCTTGTAGCATGTTGAAAACCAGTGTAGTAATAAAGAATAAGCATTGCATAAAAGTGGAAATTGATTTGTTTCATATTAATTTACAGAGGTCCAATGCCCTTCAGGATGTGACCCACCTGTCTGCATGTGTTTGTACAATGCATGGCAGTTCAGAGTAGGCACTCTAGGTGTTTCAAGAAAAATAAACAACAGTGGTAATTTGATACAAAACACTTTAGATAATATGGCAAACCTGACATGCTTTGAGTTTACAGGTCATTATTAGTATTGGCCAGAATACATAGAGGGAGTTTCACCTGCCTGTAATGTCAGAGGGGAAGAAGAGGAGAGACAATGATGGACTGACCCAAATACCATGGGATACAGAATATGAACCATGCCAGCTGGAATCTATAATTGCAAGAATAGCACTTTTTCTTGGCAAATTGTCACCTAGTGTTATTCTGAATCATTTACATTTGATTTAATATCATTTTATCTCAATTTTCTAATAGATTTTTCAAGGCTTCTTTTACTTTTTTTTTTTAGGGGTTAATTCACATAGATTGGGGAGGCAACTATTTTGGTTGGAGGGTCAATTCACAAGTTTTGGCGAGCTGTCAAGGGCCACAAGGGTAGCCTTGCCCCATGACAGGTGCCCCACCCCCTGGTTACCATCTTAGTACTGGTAGCCCTACCCCCTAACTTTTGTCACTGGAAGTCCCTGCCCTTGCCCTGGAACTATTCCTTTTGGGAATGGGGTCTGCCATCTTGGAACCAGAAAAAATCCCACCAAATTGTATACTAAAAAGCTAACATCCACAATACATATATTAATTTTATTTTTAAAGGATGTTTTTTGTCCTGATTTGTGTGCGTGTGCATTTGCATTGTGTATACAGAGGTGATTGCATAATAGCTCAAAATAGTCTTACTCTTCTATATTGTGGGGGTGTGGGAGGTATGGGTTGATGGGTATGGGGCTTGTGGGAGACTGTGGGTGTGTGTGGATGTGGGTGGGTATGGGGCTTGTGGGGTGTGTGGAGGGGAGGGTGGCTTGGTTGGTGTCTGCATGTGTGGGGTAGGGTGTGGGCAGGCCTTCTCCCAGGGACCTGTGGTTGTGCATGTTGGAAGGGGTGGAGGGGTTGGTGTTTGTGGGGTGTGTGATTGTGGGCGGTGGGTAATGTGGTTGTGAGGTTTGCAGAGGAGGGTTTGTGGGTATGGTGGGGTGTGCATGGGAGCTCATCCCATGTGGGTGCCCCCCTGAGCCAGTCGGCACCCGCCCTTTCCCTGCAACAGCCCAAAGTCTTTTTGCCCTGCAGCACCTCCCCATCACTGCCTGCAGCATGCAGCCCCAGTGTGCCCTGTGCCCACTTGACTGACCGCAGAAGAAGTGGATCAGCTAGTTGTGCATACAGGCCTGACCTGTGCCTGATCAGCAGAACCTGTCCGTGGTGTGTCCTGCCACCCCTTGGGCATGCAGCAGGGCTGGGGTGGCTCCACTCTGGACTGCCTTTCTAGGCAGCCACTGGCCCCAGCCCTGTGGTACTGGCGGGGACATGTGCACAGCCCCAACTTGCCCACACTTGCTTCAGACTCACCTGCTTATGCTGAACAGCTGCAGCAAGAGCAGCGCTGGTGGGGCAGAAGTGTGCTCCACGTGGGAGAGAAGTGGCCCCTCCTGCTCAGCACTGCCCAGCTACTCCCATCCAGCTATTCCTGTGATGAATGACCTTCAATATTTGGAACTTATAAACAAACATTTACTCTACTGAGAAACCCTGAACTCTGGGCAGTGCTGAGGGGGAGGGGCTGCTTTTCCCTCATGCCAAGCACACTTCTGCCCTACTGGTCCTGCTGTAGCTGCAGCTGTTCAGTGTGAGCAGGCGAGTCTGTGGCAGGCATGGGGTGGGTTGGGGCTGTGCATGGGTCCCTTCCAGTACTGTGGTGCTGGGGCCAGTGGCTGCTGCTGCCTGGGCTGCCTAGAAAGGCAGTACAGTGCGGAGCTACACCAGTCCCGCTGTGTGCCCAGGGGGCAGCAGGATGCACCACCACGGGATGATGGCTGGGCTAGGTGGGACCAAGGGACCCACTGTGGGCCAGACAAAGACCCCCCCGTGGGCCATATTTTGCCACCCCTGACATAGATGAATACCTTATGAAGTTGAGGAGAATTTGGAAGGTGAATCTGAGCTTGAATTCAGTTTGGGTTCTTGGATCAGAGACTTGGACTACACCTTGTTCCATTGTATGACATAATTTTGGAACTCTCACTGATCATTCGAAGTCGTGGAAAAAGGATGTGACCAGGAATGAGTGAGAACATTGATCATCAATAGCAAACATCAGAATAGAGCTGTTAATAAGTTAAAAGGGGATACATTTTTAGGAAATGGTGAAAAAAGTTAAGTTTTTCAGTGCACTAGCTTGTTTGCAACTTCAGTCATTATTTCTGCGTATAGAACGGCTGAACAAGATCTTCGGCATTTAACCCAGCCTATCCATACAAAGGTGTCCAGACTGTGGAATAAGCTCCCTCAAGCGGTGTTGCAATCGCCTACCCTGGAAATCTTCAAGAGGAGACTGGATGGTGACCTCACTAGGGTCACCTGACCCCAATTGTCTTTTCTGCCTGGTGCAGGGGGCTGGACCCGATGATCTTCTGAGGCCCCTACCAGCCTTGCAATTTATGAATCTATGAATACTTCCAGAATGCCTTTGTTATGCAATAACAGCTAACAAACTATCAATGTAATTTGTTTTAAAAAGTACCAGAAGTACCAAAACATTACTTGTTTTGTGCTTGCATCCATCAATTTGTGGACAAATTGATTTATATTAATTTATAGAGATTTTTTTTTTTCTCCAGGGAAGGAACGTTGAATATGTCTAGGTGATTCTGCGCCCCCCCCACCTTTTTTTAACATCTCAAGATAAAACATCCAGAAAATAGGAGTCTGTGAGTGTTTCCATTATAAACTCTTAACTGTAGCATGTTAGCAGGCATTACAGTAAAAGATGATTTTGCAGTAATGGATTCATATGAAGAAAATGAAGTAGTTTGTTGGGATATAGAGAAACTGAAGCCAGGACATAGTTGGCCACATGTTAGACTTCAAATGTGTAGTCAGTTTGTTAATGTAATTTAGCCCTTGCACAAGCCTTTGAGTAATAAATTCTATTAATACATCTGAAATGCCAGCTGTAAGAATAACTCATAGACTATTGAATAAAATTGAAAAAGATGGGGTAGAATATTATCTCCCACTTGCTCTTTCATCTCAGCAAAATTAGTAGATGACAGGTTTCATACCTTGCCAGTCTCATGGCAGGCATCCTGATTCTGCTTCGTTCAGTCTAGGCCTTAGGGCAAGTCAGTGTTTCCTGCAATTTTCTACAATAATAGCAAGACAATTTAGCAGTAATGGATAAGTAGGGAGAAAATTAAGCAGTTTGCTGAGATACAGAAATGAAGCCAGAAAATATTTGGCTTCATGTTAGGCTTCAAATTCATAGTCAATTCATTAGTGTAATTTAGTCCTTGCATAAGCCTTTGAGTGATAAATTCTTCTAATACATTTGAAATGCCAGCTGTAAGAATAACTCACTGAGTGGTGAGTAAAATTAAAAGATGAGGTAGAATAAATCCTTCATTTTTATCTGGTATATGAAGATTTATGAAGGCCTTTTTGAAAGAGTCTGTCTGCTTGTTGTAAATGGATAATATTGAGGAAAAACATTGCAATATCCAAGCTACATTTTGAATGCGTGTTTTAACTCGGTTGCAATGTTTATTGGGTCTTTAAGGGGATGAAATTTACTTTGACAGACTTACTGGGGGATATTTATGGAGAGCGTTATCTGAGATGGTGACGCTCTCTGAAAAGTATTAATATTCTCTATTGGTTTAAATGTAAAAGATCCATTTAAAATTAATATTTTTTAATTTTGTTGCAGCAAAACAATTTAGTTTCCCTCACCAGCTCAGGTATCAGGACTTAGATTTTGGGTAATAAGTGTGGTATTGGGATTTGTACCATTAAGTGATTTAGGATAGCAGTCTTTCAGAACATATGCTGTTAGGCAGAGAAAGATGGAACTGAATAAAGAACCTCTTTCAAGCACTATGGATTCAGAGTGGTTACTGGACACTGTGTCACGCTAGCAGTAAAGAGAAATTAAAGAAATAACCTAAGTGGAATGGTGATACAGTTAACAACTCCAGTAGAACTGAAACAATCAGGAAACATGGAAGACCAGTGGAAGAGATTTAAACTGTACTTCACACTGTACCTGCAGGCAAAGGTACCAATGAAAAGACAATCAGGAGCCTTATTTCTGACAATAACAGGTTCTGATACACTTGATGTGCTTACCCATTTTGAGTTAACTCAGCCAGAGGAAGTGAACTATAAAACTGTGTATTACAGAAATTTGATGAGTACTGCACTCCGCATAAAATGAAACATATAAGAAAGATGCTTTTTACCTTAGGCACAAAAAAGAAAGTAGAACTATAAAAGAATTCTTGACCGACCTAAAGCTGACAAACTAATTTTGAATTTTGAGGGAACTTGCCAAGACTCAGATAAAAGAACTGGACTTGGGCACAAACACTATCAAATACAGATAACTGAAAATGCAGGATAAGTGCCTGGAGAGATTATTTGAATCTGTCAAGCAGCAGTTCAAAATGAAGCCAATTAAGGGTGGACAATGCTCTGATACTGTAGGTGTGATTGTGAATCCAGAATATCACAAGAGGCATTCAGAACTCAGTCATAGTCAAGTAAAAGCAATCCTTGAAGCTCCACCTGTTGTAAAAAGCAGGGCAAGTGCTGACAATGTCCACCAAATGTGAAAAGACTTGAGAAATGCAATAGATAATATCACTTTCCAAAAATGCACAGGTGAATTTTTATAGGAACAATGTATACTGTTGCACCAGAAGACAAATCTGAGGATAAATGGGAAAAGCTAATGTGTTCCCAGAATCATTGTTATAAACACTTAATAGAAAAATCCCAGGTTAACTTATGACCCCACCCATGCCCCATTAAAACACTGTGAGGAACAGATGTATAGGTAATTAACACTGAGAAAGATACAGGGGAACTAGTATCTATTATTGCGTTTTAAATATGTCATTTTTAGGTTCATCAAGGGGTGCATTCATTGGAGGGGGGCACAAGCTAAACCAATTGAGAAGTTTGAGGATATATACTGTATAGAATATAAAAGCTCAGAACAGAATACAGTACAGAGCTGAAAAAGCCCAACCATCACATAACCCTTACTACTAAGAATACTCTGCTCATACTTAAACAGAGGCTGGAAGTAACTAAAAAAGGCCCATTACTTTAGGAATTATATTGTGAACTGATCAACCAAGAGAGTGGGTGCATTTAGCACTGTAGACAAAGGGTTGGGGAGGAGGGAAGAACCCAACTTTTTTGTAAGACCCAAAAGAATCAAGCATGCAAGAAGTGCACAAATGGAGAATAACTAGATAGGCAGTAGTTCTGCAGAAAAAGATCTCAGGATTATGGCAGGCCACAAACTGAATGTGGGCAACAATGTTATACTGTTATGGGGGGGAAAAAAGAAAAAAATCATACTGGGAAGTATAAACTGGAGTGCCTAATATACAACATGAAATAATCCTTTCACTACTCAGCACTGTTAAGGTCTCTGATCGTGTTTTTGTACCTTTTCGGGGGATTGCATTTCAAGAAATATATGAACAAATGAGAGTAAATCGAAAGAGATCCATAAAAATTATCCCAGGTTCAAAAAGCATGATTTTTGAGGAATAATTGAAATAAATGTGTTTAGTTAGTTTAGAGAAGAAAAGACCCAAAGTCTTCAAGTATGGAGAAGGCTGTTGTGAAGAGGAACCTGTTCTTTATTTCCGCTGTGGAGTGAACAAAAAATCTTGAATTGCAATACAGGAAACCCAGGTTAGACATTCTAAATACATTTCTTACTGTAAGGACAGTTAAATCCTGGAATAGATTTATGGGAGCAAACCTGGGAATCCCTGTCACTGGAGGTGTTTAATGACAGGTTAAACAAGAATGGCTTAGGTTAGTTCTGCCTTGGGTAGAAGATGGATCCTCCAGTCTTTTTCCACCCCTATATTTCTATGTTTCCCTAAAGCTAAACATTCTGGCAGTTATGAAGGATGCCTGATATTTTTCTACACTGGATGTGTTTGTATGGTTCTGGCAGGTTCTGTTATTAAAATGGCATGTGTGTGCATACTCAGCATCTCCATTAGGAAGCCTTTTTGGGTTGTTTGGCATCTGAAGTGTTTAACTGGAAATGCAACAAATGTTTATTTTTTTATAGAGGTTACAATATGCACAAGTAACCTTTTGGCTATGAGGGAAAAATGGTGGAAGATGTGAGCATAAATACTAGCATTGAAACAAATATGAGCTGCTGGACAAAAACTAAACAAACTAAAATACAAACTCTGTGCAGTGAAAATAACTCCCTTTTTTTAGGGTAGAAACAGATGTCACCAAATGAAGCAGATCAGCTTTGCTATGATGCATCCTGGCTTAGCTGGCTCATTTCATTGGGCAAAACATGTCACCTGTTGCCCTATCCATTGATGCCATGGGATGATGGGTGATGTCTTTTCCTGGGAATTAAAGGAGATCCTGTACACTCCCAATATTTCCATGCAGTTGCAGGCCCTTCCGGCCCTGGGAATGTCTGCTCAGCTTTCCCTACTTACCAAGGCATGCTCCCAAGATCTCTGGGGCACATCTTGGTAAGCAATGAAGCTCTGACTTTTCCTGCTTACCAAGGCACGCCCCTAAATAAGAAGAGCTTTCAGCTCTTCTTAAGATTTTGTTTTTAAGTGTAAAATTGGTAACACATAAGATGATGCATAGTGTTTTCAATTTTTAAATGACTACAGCTAGAGATTTTGTATCAAGTATGGCAACACTGAGAAATTTATGAAATTTTGTTGTATATATCAAGTCAAGGAAATGAGTCCATATTGGTGGTACATAAAACTTTGTTTCTTTAGAGCAATGGTGCTCAACCTATCCAACTCTATGGCCAGATGAATAGCATGGGGCTGCTCTGGGGATTGGCACTCCCAAAGATGTGCAATTAATGCTGCCACTGCTACCCTGCCACCAAAATTTTGGATCTGTGAGGAGTCCAGTGAGATGGATGACAACAGCTTTCTATGCTGGATCCAGCCTGCAGACTATAGGTTGAAAACCACTGCTTTAGAACAAATGAGTCATAGCTTGTTAACAGGCACAACAAAAACTGTACTCATTCTAAACTATTACTCCTAATTTCCTATGATAATTTTAGTAGAAGACACTACACCCCAGCTGTGTCAGCTAGCTTGGAGGGATCCCAATGGGTCTGAGTATTTGGTGGTGAAGGAGCAGTGGAAGTGTTAATTGCTGTCCCTAATGAAAAATTTCTGGACTCATGGGGAGTCCCTGGTAGACAGCATGGCCTTACATGCTATATCAGGCATGTGGAACCAGGGCAGAGCAGGCCTGATTCAGGCATGGGGGGCCATGGCAGGGCAGAGCCTGATCATGGCATGTGGGGCAGGGCTTAAGATGGGCATGTGGGACTAGGATGGGGCACGTGTTGGGTGACCATCTTTTCAAAATGGAAAGGTGGGACACATGCCCCCAGCCCTCCCTCTGGGATCCTCCTGCTGGCTATGCTGCCACGGTGTGAGGCACCCCCTGCCTGCCTGGCAGCAGCAGGGGGCACAACTCTGTGCTGTTGCTACTCCCAATGCTGATGGGTAGGCAGGGGGTGCTTCACCGTGGTGGCACAGCTGGTGCAGAGCTACTGGCAGTGGCAGTACCAAGCCTTTCCACCTTCCTGTGCTGGGTCCTACCCACTGGGCCCCGAAGGCCACAAGGAGGGGCAGCAGGGTAGGCAGAGACCCCCACCCTGAACACAAATTTGGGGGGCACATGCCCCCCATGCCTCCCTCCCCAGGAGTGTGCACAGTAGTGGGGAGCCAGCTTCCCACTGCCATCTGGATGAGCCACCCATAGTTTCCTCCCAATGGCCCCTAGGCCTCGCATTCCTGCCCTGACCCCGGGCCCCATGCACCGCCCCAGCTTGAGCAGCACTTCCAACCCCTGCATCACTCCCACCTCACTGTGGAGGCCTCAGGCTGCCCTCCCTCACTCCTATGCCTTCCCCCCCCCCATAGACTTACCTGCAGGGAGCTTCTCTCCACCACTGCCTGGCTATATTCCCAGCCATGTGCATGTGTGCACCTTGCATCCTGCTTCTCTTAGCCCCAAGCAGTCCCTTGCAACTTGGCCAGCCTGCAAGGGAAAACCCTTCATTTCCTGCACTTTAGTGTGGTGAATGGAAGACCCAGATCCCTGCATGAAACTGGGAATCTGGAAGAAATGCTGTCCCAGAGTCATTCAGTCCAGGGCTGGGACTTGATGTTCACACTTTGGGATTGTCCCACCTAATTACGAATGTATGGTCATCCTAGGCATGCAAGGCTGGGCCAGGGCAGGGCCCACTTTGGACTCAAGGGACTGGGATGGCAGCAGGACCCAAATCGGGAATAGCTTGGACAGAATAGGGCCCAACATGGGCAACACAAGATGGGTTCTGGGTATGTGGCAACCCATCCAGGTGGCATGAGGTAGGATCCAAGTGTGTGGGACATGATCTGGGTGGAACAAGGTGGGATCCAAGCAGCATGAGATGGAATCTGGCCCACAGACCAGCCTTTCACCACTCATCTGGCCCAAGGGGACCAGCAGATTGAGTGCCACTGGTGTAAGCAGTTTGCAGTAGATTTTGGATTTAGACCTGTAACTCTATTTCCAATAGGTTGGTAGAAAATGTTAATACAGTAATAAAGCAGCTACTTGAAGAAGTCTGACTCCAACTGCAAACTGTTCTTAGCATTATTAAATTACTGGACTGGACAGCACCAATGAAAGGAGGTTCATTACCATCATAGCCTGTGATGGTAAAGGTGTTAGAAAAAATGAGGATTTGCAGAAATATAAAGGGGCAAAATTCAAAATGGAAACAAACATAAATGGTGACATCTAGCTAACATCCAGGTGAATATGTAATGAGGAATATGTAATAGGTGACATCTTCCCAGTCTCTAGAAGGTGAGGAGAACACAGATACACGATATTCCATTTTCCCAAGGTTTCAGAACTGGTTGAGACAGCTAAGCCCCATGACATCATAATATCACAACATACAGAACTACTAATCTGTGATAATAGCACAGTATTGTTAATTTGCATATCGAATAATTCACCACTAAGGTTTAATTTGCCATTGGTTCAATTCTCTGCCAGCATCCCTCAGCCCCATTTATCACTTCTTGATTATTGGTGACTACTAGATAATTTGCCATTATTTGCATTACCTTTGGAGCAGTGAATTAACCAGAATTTACTGTAGTACTGAAATTTAAGGGAGACCTTCAAGTCCAAGTGATGGTACTAGTCACCACAGAGATTAATTGAAAGTTGTTATTAAGGTTAGTTATTAGGCTGTTGGTAAGTATTTGGAATTGCATAATTTAGAAAATACTGTTTGTTGTTAATTTTTCACTGGGAAAGGAAGTTGCAATATTGGCAACTGTATTCTTAATCTGTTTAGCTTCTCAGGCACTATCAGGAAAAGGGAGTACAGAAGTTCACGTTCTGTTTTGCAGAGACATTTGGAATGACCATGGAACAGCCTCTTCCAAGGATCTTTGAACAGATTGAATCCTGAATCCCGCAAGGAAAGTCAGATGGATTATAGATGGATGAATATATTGGGCACTAATAGGTATACCCTAATTTTAAAGTGTGATCGGGTCTATAGGGCCTGGGCAAAGCAAGCAGGATGTCTGATTTTTTTTTAAAGGTATCATCAGAGATAACTTCACAAACTACATTGTACAGAGCCTAATCCACCTCAGGAAAGATAAAAGACAGTGCCATCCCCATTGGGATTTTAACCTCTGGCTTGAGGTCGTCAAAACTGGAAGCCTCAATCACTTAGTCTGATAAAAAGAAAGGAAAAAAGGAAGTGGGGTTTTGAAGCCTAGGATAGATAGGATAATGCGTACAAGTGCTGAGGCTACAAAATGGATATGCTTATGCTTATGCCTGTGACAACACTATGTGTGAAGCAGAGATAAAGCTGTCTTTTCAGACAATGCTTCCAAACAGGCAGGGTGAATCAACTTAGTAAGGCTGAAAATTTTGCATGACTCCCTTCCATTATTCTTCACACTTTAGTCTTGATGTGCTGCTAAAGTGGTATGTCAGAAACCTCTCTCCTTGGCTGATGCTGCAGCTCCTTCTGCCCACCTCTTACCCTTGCCAGCTGGCATGCTTCTCCTTCACTGTACAGAACTGGCACTCAGCTGCAGCTCCTCCCTGAAGCTGTCTGGCACAGCTGCTAAATGCATGATGGCTAGTAAGCCACTATTCTGGGTTTCCCTGCCCATCTGTCTTCACTTACTGTTGATATCTTCCCATTCACCTGCTTCCTTTCTGAAAGAGGGCTTTAAAATTGGTCCACACTAAGCATGAGTCTCATGCAGTTGCTGCTTATTAGGCTGGGAAGCAGCATGGGATATGAACTTTTGTATGTTCTAAATGAACTTCTGTATGTACAATTGAGACATTAAGCATTTCAGACAAGGTAGTAATAGGCAAGGCCCAAATGCTCAATGCCTTAAATGAACATATAGAAGTTCAAATTCTTACCTGTACCTTACCTAAGCCTCATGAGTCTGCTAAATTTTGTCTCAATTTCACAAGACCTATCTTATTTTGTGGTATGTTGGCATTTCTGCTGCAGGTGCTTGACAAAAATGGAAAATGTAGTGTGACAAAAGTTGGGGGAAAGACTATGGTGGGGAGGGAAACTTAACTGACCTTTTTTATTTCTATAAAAAGATTTGAGCTGTTGTTTGATATTGCTAGTTATTGATTGCAAGGGTCTTGTAAGTAATATTTGTAGAAATTTAGCCACATTTTTTCCTTCTGAACTGATGCTAATCATCTTGGAGTATTTTGGCTGTGTGAAATATTAACTAAACAGTTTGGTCAAGTAAATAACAGACAATCAATTTTTTTTTACAAAAGAGAGTCAACTGTGACTCCTTGTTTTTCATGTTGTGTGACTGATCATTTGAAGCATTGTTTTCAGGGTTTGTTGGGAAAACACGAATCTTCAAATGGCAAAATAATAAATGAATCATACTTTAAAGGCACATTTATAAAAGCTTATGGGGGCATTAACAAATAATTAATAGATGCTATAATAATTTTACAGATGTAAGTAAAATTGCATGTATATTGGCAAATGCCTTTTCAAATGGTAGAAGATTATAGTGGAAAACAGCCTATTGAATGGCCAGAAACAACTAATCTATAAAACCTGATCAATCTTATCTACTAATTTATTACTAATTGGTTACTAAAACTGTATTTGTCACTTATTTATATTGTATGTGCAATTTATGAATGCATTTATAAAATGTGGATATTTGTTATGACTAATAATCACATATCTGAAGATTTGTGAAAATTTCAGGAGCTCCACATATTGTTACAAATATAGGTCAGTCATTTTGATACTCATGAAAAAATAATAAAGATAAAGGCCACAAATAATGGCAAAATGGCCTTGGCATTCTTACCTAAATGTGCAAAGTACTTTTTTGCCACTCAACCAGCTCTTGTAAATTTATCTGAAATACTTTTCCCATAAGTATATACTTTAGCTCCATTGCCTTGGAGACAGTTTTCCTTATTTTCTCTTAAACATATGGAAATATATATCTATATATAAATATTTTGTGTAAGATTGGCAAGGGAATTTTTATTGAAGTAATCTTTACTGTGTCACCTGTACAAATAAATAAATAAATAAATAAATAAATAAATACCCCCCCCCACCCCAACTTGTTTTATTTGTGTTCAGACATGGATTCAAATGTCAGACATTTCTACCTGCCTTTTTAGAGCAGGAATATATCTATCTAGTCTAGTCCAATAAGTACTTGTTTGCTAGATCATGATTCTCTGGAATTATATTTATTTCACAGCTTCAAGATCCTTCACAGCTCTGAAACCAAAAACTTAATATTTTATATAAACAATACAGTACATGAGGGCTGATCTCTGTTATGCCCTTTGTCTCCATGACTGAGGGGAAAAGGGATAACTCATGAACAGCACTAACTGTTGTGCCACTCCTGAGTTATCCCATCTCTCTTTGCTTATGAAGATAAATGTTATAACAGAGATCAGCCATCATATATAATATACAATGTATGTATTTTCTTTTCCTCATGATGCTCTGCAGGACTGAAATGGCTCAAGATGACAGGCATGGAAAATTAAAAGCACTTGGGAAGGAAGAGACTAAAAGGATATGAACAGAATTAAACTTTTGATGCCTTAAAGTTATGGAATTGGGGAAATAAATGTATTTTACACAAAAGAAAAAATATTGAAATAATTTTTCATGCATATTGGGCCAACATAATTCACTTCAGTGGAACAACAGCTGGGAGGAATTTGGCCTATGGTATAACAAATACTGTTCGAAGGGTAAAGGTTTTTCTGCGTGAAATTGTTTAATCCTGAAATGGGTCAGTGGCTATGGAAAAAGCATTAACCACTTAAACTCTGAAGTAGCCATGGGGTGCAGACAGAAGTGCAGCTTTCTGCTGTAACTGAGAACGCATTGCAGGAAGTGTTCTGAATTACAGTGATCCCCTGGAATAAACAGAAGTTCACTCTTGGTTCCAGGAGGCAGGGAAATCTAGCTGCTGGCTGGGAGCCTTCAGCTGATTTCCCTTAGCAATGGCCAGTCCAGTGAGCCTGCAAAGTTTTCAGAATGGGAGTGGGGAAAGGAATTGGAGGGAGCTCATTCTTGGAGTTCCCCAGCCATCTAGGGGAGGGATCCAATACACCCACCCTACTCTCCAACAGGGCCTGAAACCCCCCCAGACTGAATTCCCTCTATTTCTTTTCCCCCCTCCCATTCTGAAAATAACTTGAGGCTGGCAGGCAGTACAGACAGATGTTACAGAAGATGGTCTGTTTTGAAACATCTGATCCCTCATGCAATGAGGATTCAGATTTTCACCCAGTCAGCAACTTGTAAAGCTGTCTACAGCTGTGCACTTGTGTTTGGGCATGGCTATGAACTGCTTTCTGTGGCCATATTGGGTGAAGATTGTCTCTTCTTTCTGTGCCCATGGTTGCCCAATGCTCAAGCAAAATAATTAACCTTCCATTCTGAACAAGGTAGTTACTATTCCAAAATTAGATCCTAATCCTGTGAAGCACTTAAGCATTTACCTGATTTAGGTCTGTGAATAACCCCATTGACATAAATGGACATATTCATGCTTCACCTTACATGTATGCATATGGAGTGTTGGAGGGACTGGGGTTGGACGGGTGCTAAGGCACACAGTTGACTACCTAGAGGTTGCAAGTTTGAGGCCATAGCAGAAGCACTCATGGTGCGGCCATGTCAGATTCTAATAATTCTGTGAATTCTGTTAAAGACCTTGTCACAAGGACATGAAATAGGAAAGGATAGAGTGTTATAGCTGTGATGGTCCAGAAAATATGCAGGTGTTTAGGTTTTAATTATTTTTAAGGTGCTATCTTTTATTGGACCAAGTGTGAAGGGCACCAAAGAAGGGTATATTTTACTCAAAACCTTGTCTAACCTCTCTACCAACTGTACAGTTGGTCAAATAAGAGATCACTCAAAAAATCTTGTTTCTTGCTGGATTGAGGCCTTTTGGGTGTTAATTCTTACACTAAATGGATAATTGTCATTTTTAAATGTGAATAATAAGAAAGTCAGCAAAGCAAAGAAAAGCTAAGGAAATTAAAAAGTATATACACCTTATTCTCCACTGGTGTCAATCAGTCAATCATTGTTGTTTCATTATAGTCAATGGACCTGCACTGATGGACATAGCAGAGGATCTAATCCTAAAAGCAGCTTCTTTTAGTGTCATTCCCACTGCTATTGCATCTGTTGCTTAATGAGGACAACACAAGGTGCCCCCTCCTTCTCTGTTAAAGGCAGACCTTTCAACAAAAATTCTAACAGTGGAGCTTCACTACTGTACCTTTTCCATGTAATATTTGTTAGATTGATCTTAAATGTAAGTAGAAGCATTTGTTTAAAAATGGAATGAAAAAAGAGCATGTGAAAGAGGAACGAAGAGCATGTCCATTAATCATGGCATCCTGAAGGCAGCAGTAAGTTCTCTGCCTGCTGAGAAAGTTGAATACATCCACTTATCCTGCTGTTTGGGATTATTACTATGACATGTACAGTACTTCCAAGATGCAATCAACCTCTCAGATTATAGTGAGCCATGTGATTGCATTGGGCTTGTTGCAATTTTTAGTGGGAATTATTCTATTTTTGCCCTTTGGCAACTGTGGCCATGTATAGAATATGAACTGTATGTCTTTTGAAGCATTTGCTTGGTTGTCAGTTTTGAACATTCCAGTATTCTAAAGGGTAGGAGCTCTATTCCAAAAAGGAAAATATTAGGATATCTCTATGCACTCTAGGAGCAGCATAATTAATTCTATATATTGCTGTGTTTGTGTTGGAATATTACTATATGGATCTGACTAAAGGCAAATCAGTGCACAAATAATTGGTTCAAAGATGCAGTTTATTGCTGTCATTTAAAGGTGCAAAAAGGGAAGGAGATGATAAAGAAACAGATGGAGATGAAAATCAAGCATTGGAGTGTAGTTCTATGCATTTATATGTGATCAGCAGCTTTTTCACCAGGGCTAAGAACAGTCATGGTGTGTGTGGGGGGAGGGGGAGGGAGGAGGATTAAAGGGAGATTAGATGGTGTTAAAAATGGGCACCTGATCTAACTAGTTCACCCAGGTGCAGCCCTTATTCTTAGATCCCTAGTTAAGCTGATCCCAGTGTGAACTGTACAGAAGTTCTAGAAAGATTAGATTGGTCTAAAACTGGCCAACCTAATCTAAGTTAACGGTACTCTGAGGTAGCTTATCTTGTATCAGGTTGGCCATTTTTAATGATCTAACATTCTTGAACTTCTGTACAGTGCTCAGCTGCTGGCCTCAGTTCTAGGCTGCACTTTTCCTACTTGCTTCCTGGCACTGGGCTATTTTTAGCCTCCTGGCCCTTTGCCCCTCCCATGGACTAGCCCCCCCCCCCAGCTCAATCCTACAAGGTGCTCCTGGTGCAGTTTTATCAACATTCACCGATGCTGGAAACTGAGGAAGTAAGTCCCATGGGGGGCAGGGTGGTGGTAGAAGGGATGTTGGTATTAACTGGAGATTTACTGGGGAGTGGCCAGGGGTCTAAAAATAGTACTTGTGTCCCTCCCCCCCCCCCAACTACCCTGCAGACCCTGTGAGTTATTCTGATTCTGCCAAACTATTCTGGACCCCACCAACTCCCTGCAGATCCCATCTGCCCCCCACTGAACCTCCCCAAAGACCTCCTCCGCCTCCTGCATCCACAGGTGCATCTCAAGTAGGGCCAAGGAGGTGATCCTCCCCCTCTACGCGACACTGGTCAGGCCACAGCTGGAGTACTGTATCCAGTTCTGGGCACCCCACTTCATGAGGGATGTGGACAACATTGAGAGGGTCCAGAGGAGGGCCACCCACATGATCCAGGGACAGCAGGGCAGACCCTACAATGAGAGGCTACGGGACCTGAACCTGTTCAGACCTTCACAAGAGAAGGCTGAGGGGGGACCTTGTGACCATCTATAAACTCACTAGGGGGGACCAGAAGGGTTTGGGGGAGACCTTGTTTCCCCCGGGATAACTAGAAATAACGGCCACAAGTTGTTGCAGAGTAGGTTCAGATTAGACATCCGTAGGAACTACTTCACAGTTAGGGCGGCTAGGATCTGGAACCAACTTCCAAGGGAAGTGGTGCTGGCTCCTACTCTGGGGGTCTTTAAGAAGCGGCTCAATGCCTACATGGTTGGGGTCACTTGAGCCCAGTTTCTCTCCCGCCCAGGCAGGGGGTCAGACTTGAAGATCTACAAGGTCCCTTCCGACCCTACTTCTATGATTCTATGCTACACCCCCCTCATCCTGACTTACCTTAGATCAGGTGCCTTTTTCTAACTTGATCTAACCTTCCCAAATGTCTATACTTAGACCAGATGTCTTAATAGGAAACAGTAACTGAAGTTCATTTGTTTACTCTGAGAAATAAAATGTATGGTACAAGGGCCCAGTTTTGAACAGCTTGATCAACTGCATCTGTATAAAGAAGGCACATTTTTCAACTGTAGATATGTAAATAGTGTCCATAAAAATGGCCACAATACAGCATGTGAAACAGATTGGGAACTGGTGATAATATTTTTATAAACCATAGTTTGCACATATAGTTATCTGATTTGCATGTAGAATTTCACAGGAGCAATTTAGGCACTAACATTTGAAAGTTGGATTCATCATACATATTTGGCTCTAGGTGTCGCTTAGTTAGGAATATTTAACTATTTTCTTATAGAACTATAAATAAAAAATGATTTCCCACTTGTATTGGCTTTCACCTGACTATCTTAAAGCTCTTTAGAAATATTAATTTATGTAATTTGACAACAGCTATGTGAGAAATTGAATCAGCAGTACTACTTTATAAAGGTGAAGAAATTGAGGAATATACAGATTCAATGACTTGTCCAATGTCATAAATAAATAGCAAAATGGGGAAAAACCTCTGGCTCACTTGACAAAATCTTAACTTATAAGATTTCTCAAATCTCTTAAAAATAATTGGTTCAGCCATTATTTAGCTAAACCATGCCACTACGTATGACTCATATGCTTCTGAAGACCGCTTCTGAAAACTACATGATAGCAGCATATCATATCTCTTTAAACATGTTAGCATACTCTTTGGCACAGATGTGGATATCTGAAATGGAGTTAAGTCAGTGTATTGTTATTTTTCCTATACAATATCATATGCAATCTATATGGTGCATTTTACATTTTAAAAAGCAGCATTTTAAGTCATGTTGCATGCTGTGTAGTGAAGTCAAACATATCATTCACAGTTTGGGTTTTCAGCTGTGACAAGCTACAGCCTAGATGACTTGCCTGAGTTGACAACCTGAGCGTTACAGGCCTGTCTCTTCAGAGGCACTCTGTTTGTCACCAAATTGTAAAGTAACCTCATGTGTTGTATAATCTGTTTCCATTCAGTTGTATTCTGAGTGCTCTGAAATGGAGCAGTAGCCTCCATTTCCTTGTAACTTCCTGTTCGTAACTTGTAGTGAACAAACTCAGATTAGATATTATTGTATTCATCACAGATTAAAGAGCTGTAGATGAGTGTTTGCTAGTTTATAGTCTTGACGTTTCTGTAAGTGGTACAAATGTAAGGCATATGCCTGACCTCTGGGTTTTATACTCACATGTACTTTAAGCACAGAGATCCCTATTGACTAGGTTTGTGGAGTTTGTGTTGGGTATTTTGGCAAATGTGCAGAATATATTGTGATTGTAAACTGTGTTCCTGATATTCTAGATTCTGAAAAGGGAACTTGCTTAACTGGCGTGTAATACTGAAACCTTCCATTGTAGTCATGATTTCCTGTTCTAGCAGGAGTATAATGTACATACATAAATATACTGTATTAATATTCAGCCTTGGAAGATAAGCAGGAACTCATTTCATGTTTGGAAGCCCACGGGGATCCCTTGGCATTGCATGTGGTTGAATCTTCAAGGCCTTGGAGTTTTTGTTCAATTCGTGTTTAATTCGGGCAAAGTTGCTTGTCACAAACCCATCCACAAAATATGCTGACCCCCAAGTTTCTCCATGCTGTCCTACTACTTGTACCAAGGAAACAACCAAGGTTTTCCCTGAGATAAACATGCCTTGGTTCAACTGTCCTTATATCAAGACCTCACAGCTGTGGCAGGTGAATCTCTGCTGGCTCCTCTGGTTTCCTCTGGGGTTGTATAAGAATTTTATATGTTTGTAGAATGGGTTAGCCTGGACTATCATTCACATTCTTCACCATGGGTGATCAGTAAGGAGACAAAATAACCAAAGGACTTATTATATAGGATAAAATAATTATATGAGGAAATCTGATCAAACGTTTCAAGACAGAACAAAATACAAGTTAAATTTCTTACCCTCTCTTTGCCACCCAGACCCTCAGAGAGTCCTGGCAGTGTTTCCAGAGATCGACCTTCCTACTGATCCTGAGAGCCATGACTTCTAGAGACATGGACCTACCTCAAGCCTGGGAAAAGCCAAAGACCTTCTCTGTCTCCAGTATTGTTCCCTGAATACCTCTAAGTCAGCCTCCCCCACATCAGCATTCACCATTCAGCTTTGTTGTAATTCTTCATGTCTCAGATTTCTCTAGAAATTTCCTTCCTGCCCTGGGCATCTGAAATTCCTCTAGTTAATGGCCCATTACTCCTGAGATGCCTTAGCTATTGTGGAGTTGTTTTTCTTGTACACATAGATGATACTCTGGTGCTCATCTCAACTTCCAAAAGAAACTCCTTCTGCCTATGATTAGGAATGGCAATTATGCTTGCCCTAATTACACAAACTAGGTACAGACATTACACGCATTATAACTGAACAGACTTTCATGGCTCTTACAGCATTTTAAAAATGGTGGGTCACATTCTAAGATAACCCTCAATGGATGAGGTATTAGACTAAAGCACTTTCTATTAGAGAGTTTTATCAAACATCTGTGCCAGATCTCATCAAGGTGTAACTTATGATCACTGCCATCCCAGGGGGGCATTGTGTAGGCCTCTGCTCTAGCCTTGGGCAGACCTCTTTGCTGTGCCTGAGCACTGGGTTGACCATACTCCCTTGGTTGTCAGGGACCCAAGTCAGTGACAGCCTCTGATCCCTGCCCTGCCCCGCCCCCACCCTTCTGCCTGGGAAGGGGAGTCTTTCTCCCCACAGCTGCCCTGTAATGTGCCACAGCCTGGCTGGGGGGAAACCATGGGGGAAGGGGACTGGGGTCTCTCTCCTGCAGCAGCTCTGCTGCAGGGGATGGGGAAGTGCACTGCTGCAGGCGAAGGGGTCTAGGCTCTTTGTCGCTGCAGCAGCAGTATTGATTCTGCAGCATGCCACTGGCTGGCTGGGACTGCTGCAAATTCACAGATCACAGACCCATTTCCCCCTGAAGCCCCCCTGGGCTGGATGGGAGGGCTGACTGGCTGGGGGGAGGGGGCATGCGGGAAGGTTTCTGTGGTGTCTCACCACAGCAGCCCTGGTCCCAAAGCACAGCACTGCCTGCCTGGGACTGCTGCAGGGACACGGATCCCGCACCCCTTCCCCCACCCAAGCTGGGCAGCTGTCCCATCCAGCCCAGGGGAGTGGTGGGGGAAAGGGGTCTGGACCCTTGTCTCAGGCCAGGTTGCCCTGGAGGCTGCCTGGGCTGGGGGGATATTGGGGAAGGGGGCCAGGGTCTTTCATAGCAGTCCCAGCCCCATGGCACATCACTGCCAGGCTGGGGGGGGGGGGAGGGAGAGTCCGTGGGTGAAGGTGTCTAGGGTCTCTTCCCCCTTCAGATGCTGCTGCTGCTGCTGCTGATTGCCAGCTGGCTGAGGGGCAGAGGGGGAGGAGGAGGCTGGGGAGAAGGACTGCTCTGGCAGCCCCCTGGGAGGTGTGCAGGAGCACCCCCTATGGCCAGTGCAAGCAGTCTGGAAGCCCCTCCCACCAAACAGTGAACTTCTGTCCAGCTCACTCACTGTCTAACTTATAGCTCTTTAGCTGAAGTGAGATAGTTACACTGCTTCCTGCAGGGGGGCCCCCTTTTAAATTTGAATGGAAGCAGAAACATAAATATATTGCCTACTCTTCTGACTGCTATTTTGGGTTATGATTAGACAGAGTTAACTATGTACTGTACTACAGTTCAGGTGTTTTGGTAAAAATAAAATTCCAGGTAAATTGCACCTGTTGACTCTTTGATGTCATTTACACGAAACATTTGCCGCATTTCCATTAAGTTCCAGGTGTAATTCTGCAGAAAACTTTTCATTGCTTAGTACCACTTACAGAATTATAGAATCATAGAAAATTTGGGTCGTTAGGGACCTCAGGAGGTCAGCTAGTCAAACCTACTGCTCAAAGCAGGACCATCCCCAACTAGATCATCCCAGCCCAGGCTTTATCTAGCCGGGTCTTAAAAATCTCCAAGGATGAAGATTCCACAACATCTCTGAGTAACCTGTTCCAGTGTTTTACTATCCTCCTAGTGAGAAAATTCTTCCTAATATCTAACTTAACTTTTATTGCTGCAACTTGAGATTATTGCTCCTTGTTCTTTTATTTGCCACCACTGAAAACAGTTTAGGTCCATCCTCTATGTAACCCCACTTCAAGTAGTTGAAGGCTGCTTTTAAATTCCCTCTCAACCTTCTCTTCTCTAGACTAAATAAGCCCAGTTCCCTCAGTCTTTCCTTATAATTCATGTACCTCATCCCCATCATCATTTTTGTTGCCCTCCACTGGACTCTTTCTAATTTATCCACATCCTTTCTGTAGTGGGGAGCACAAAACTGAGCTTAGTACTCCAGATGTGGCCTCACCAGTGCTGAATAGTGAGGAATAATTACTTCCCTTGACCTTCTGGCAACACTCCTACCAATGCAACCCAGTATGCCATTAGCCTTCTTAGTAACAAGGGCACACTTGACTCAAATTCAGCTTATTGTCCACTGGAGCCCCCAGGTCCTTTTCTGCACAGCTGCTGCCCAGCTAGTCAGCCCTCAGTTGATACCAGTATATGGGATTGTTCCATCCTAAATGCAGGACTTTGCACTTGCCCTTGTTGAATCTCATGAGATTTCTTTTGGTCCAATCTCCAATTTGTGTAGGTCACTCTGAACCCTTGCTCTATCCTCCAGCATATCTACTACTCCCCCCAGTTTGGTGTCATCTGCAAACTTGCTGAGATTGCACTCTATGCCATTTTCCAGGCTGTTGATGAAGATGAGGAACAAAACTGGCCCCAGGACCAACTCCTGGGGTACTTTATTTGATGTTTGTTACCAGATTTGTCTGTTCCTTTGGGGTGTGCTTATTTATTACAGTTATGTTTCTGGGGTCTCTGCAATTCTATCAATTTACTGCTTGTGTCACTTGTATTTCTATCCGGAGCTCTATCTCTGCCGTCTGCAAGTCCTCACCCCCAATGGAGCTACCTTGCAGGGCTTAGTTTCAATGGGGCTGGGTTCCTCCCATACGAGGAAAGGCTGAGGGATCTGGGACTCTTCAGCCTGAAGAAAAGGTGGAGAGGCGACCTGGTAGCAGCTTACTGCTACACTAGGGGAGTACCTCAAGGGCTCGGTGAGCAACTGTTCATCAGGGCACCCAAGGAGAAAACCAGGAGTAATGGTCACAAACCCCTGGAATATCGATTCAGGCTCAACATTAGGAAAAACGTCTTTTATAGTCAGGGTGTCCAGACTGTGGAATAAGTTCCTTCCCGAGGTGGTTCAATCACCTATCTTGGAAATCTTCACGAGGAGACTAGACAGTCACCTTGTTGGGATCACCTGCCCCCCAGTTATCTTTTCTGCTTGGTGCAGAGGACTGGAGCTGATGATCTTCCAAGGTCCTTTCCAGACTTGCAATCTTTGAATCTATGAATCTGCAGGATGCACCTACTGTTGCCCAGGCCCTTTCCCTTGACAGGAAGGATCAAAGAGAACACCACCTGAGTCCCTGTCACCTTCACCCTTGCACCCAGAGCCCTGTAGTCACTTTTGATCTGCGCAGTCTCCCCAGGCAGTATTATTGGTGCCCACATGGATGAGCAGCATGGGGTAGTAGACAGTGGGCCAGATGAGTCTTGGTAATCCCTCCGTGACATTTTGGATCTGGGCTGTGGGCAAGCAGCAGACTTTGCAAGACAACAGGTCAGATCGGCAGGTAGATCCCTCTATCCCCCACAAAAGGTAGTCTCCAACCACCACCACCTGTCACTCTTGGTGGTGGGCTAGATTCTTCCCACCTTGGGGAGTCCTGGCCTGTTCTCCTCTATCAATGGAACATGCTCATCACCCTGTTTTGCTAGGACTCCATATCTATTCTCCAGATGAACTGCTGCAGTTGGAGATGAAGATTTCTGCGTGCTGCCGGAAGTCACAAACTTCCAGCTTTCATCGTTTTGGGAATCCATGTACTTTCCCTTCTCTAGAGCTGCATCTGGCAGTTCTTCCTCCACAGTCCTGGAGGTCTTCTCTGGCTTCTAATTGATGAACCCTTCATGGCGGAGGATGCTTTTGAACCTCCTTCTGTAGTTTTCTTGCCTGTTCTCTAAGATACATCACCAGGAGGCACCGTTTACACCGTAGACACCCCCACATGGCGATCACTGGAAGGAGCCTGCACGCTGCTGTCCCCACAGTGCCAAACCTGGACCCAGGTGGAAGCCTTGACGGTGAGTGGTCCTGCCTGGACAGAAGCCTTACAGGTGCAAGCAGAGGCAGTGGCAGTGGCTCTGGCATTGCAACATTCTCCAGCAATTTACCTGTGTCTCTTAATCTGCCTCGTCTGTCTTACTGCACTTCCTCCAAGCACACCTTCCCTAGTGAACTTGCCTGAAAGCTGGCCTGTTTACTGTTCCTTGGCTCCAAAGGGTTCCTTTTCCCTTGCTTCCTCGCACCAACCTGGGGGTGCAAACTGACCTGTGAACTGCCTGCAAACTGCTTGACCTGTTTGCTGCCTCTGTTCATTTGCTGTCACTTTTAATTCATAAGTACTATACTTCTTTATTAAGGCATTCCATAATCTGAATTACTGTTGAAAAACTGTAGTCAGAAGAAAACCTGAACTCATAAGAAGTTAGTATATGAGCCAGCACCCTATGACATGGCATTGCCTGTAAGCCAAGATTAAAAGGAACCTTCACAGAAGAGCAGCAGTGGCAAAAGCCATCATAACATCTAGATTGTGTTCTATACCAAATTTGTGAGAAAACTGTGAATCATGTCTTTATTTGTGTATAAAAGCTTGGAATACCCATTCCCCAGACAAATTTTGTGCTTTTAAGGCTAGACATCCTTGGTCATTTTGCAGGGAGGTCCGTGGTTGTTATGCTGCATACAAAAAGATGTATTTGCTCAAGGAGTCCAGTCATCTTGCTAAATAAAATCTTTCACTTTGGTTGGCAAATATTGACTCAAGCTGTTACGCTTTTATGTATTTCAGCGACTCACGATGTTTGAGAGCTCAGCAAGCAAACAAGAACAGGTACAGGAAGTTATTGTGGTGTTTTGGACTGATGTTTGTTTTTCTACTGCTGATGTATGTTCTCCATTGTATGTGGCTTGTTACTAATGACCTTGTTATATCGTGCACTGCAGTTGATAAGGCCAAAGGCTTTAATAGAATACAAATACATTTTACATTTCCACTTGAAGAGTTTATTTTAATTGTGTTTTGAAATATACTATACCCTAAAGGCTCTCTCTTCTCTGTAATGTACTTCCTTGAAATAAAATCTCACAAAGAATGGAACATATAATGGGGTAAGGTGTAATGGACAGTTTTGCATTCAATTTGAACACTATCTGATAGTATCCATTTAGCATAAATCTAAACAATCCTGAGCTATGAAAGAAAATTAAATAGGGGGCCAGGAATAATGGCTTATCTGAAGTGCCTAGCTCATTAATTTCTCCAAGGAGAAAAAAATTAAAAACATTTGAAGTCCTACCAAAGTTTTTGAGCTTTTCCCCACCATGCATTCATGACTTCCTCTGAGTAACTGCAGTATCATGAAAATACTATATCTGCGTATATGATCGAAAGCATTTCTTTGAATTTCTTATCTTGGAATTCTTGAATAAATTTTTTAGGGATGTAATCCTCAGTACATATATATATGACTGTTAGAGACTGACTAAAATGTTAGATCTTATATTGTTGTTTAACTTTACCTTGAAGTTAACAGGATGCAGAGGACAGTAATTTCCTTGTACCCCTCCCATTTATCTGAATCCAGCTGCAATCTCTTTACTTGTACTTGGATTATGAGGTCCCTGTGTTTCGAGCACAGACCAATTTTTTTCCTTTGTGTTTCTACGTTGACTGTTTGGGCTATGTGCATATTATAGCTTCCAGGTCCTCTTTGAAGACATTCAAGGTTCTTGAGAAAGTGTCTCAAAAAACAAAACAAGAAAAACCTCTAGAAAGAGTGGGAAGATGTACATTAGAGGCCTTGGATTCTTGGGCTATGCTGTCTTCATGGAGCTGATCATTATATCTCATATATGAAGGGAGAAATTGGTCCCTTCTAGTTTTAAAGGTATAGCTCAGTCTGGAATGTGCATTGAGATGATGGAAAACTGAACAAATTAGGAGGGGGTTTACTGAAGAACTGAGTCTAGGGAGTGACGTTTGGCTTTTTTGGTAATCTGTGCATTGGAGTTTCATTTCCCCCAAGTGAAGGATACAGATAAAGGTGTTTAGTATATTTCCTTAAGTACCTGGTAAATAAGTACTGTCCTGCCAGTTATTAGGGTAAAACTGATGTTGTACTTTGACTTATTTATTGCTTTTGAACTAGTAGTAGGATAGCAAGATTTTTTGCTTTCCTGCTCAATAGATGTTGAGATGCTAAACAGAGAAATTGGTTAAGTACTGCTAAATTACTGGGAGAAATGTGACTAATTATATCTACCCTACTGATAAAAGAAGTGAGTATAGTCCTTTGGTAAGAAGAAGGAACAGGAATAGACTGGGACTGAAGAAAACAATCCAGGAACATCTAAACCTGAGGCAAATGTTATGGTTAAAGTTCATGCAATGCTTGTTTGGAATTCCTTTCTATTTAATCTGTTTCTAAGAGTGTAGCTGTATCTCAATGAGGCTTTGTGGGCTAAATGTAAAATTTTCATGGTGAAACGTCTTCTGCACATACAAGAGGCCAGATTAAATGGTTATCATGATCCTTTGTGGCCTTTGGATCTACTATTCTAATAATTTCATTTTCCAGGAGGGTAACTCCACAGTGAATGTGTATCCTTTATTTGGAAATGAACTAACTTGTAATGTTAATGATTAACATAACGTTAGTTTTCAATTAAAAACAATTTAAGAACAACCTTTTGAATCTGGTGCATTTTAATATGAGTGCATCCTCTATGAAAATGAATGAGGTTATGAATCTTCAATCTTAAGTATCTTTCAAATTTCTTTTATTTTGGATTGTTTTTGTGCTGCAAAACCTTCTGATTTTCTCTCACATATGAATGAGCAACTCTTCACTGAAGTTCACAGAAGATCTTGAGACATTGAAAATAGTCACCAGGGACCTCCGAGTGTGAGAATCATTCTAGGAATGTTTTTTAACAGGCTGATGTGGCAATTTTTATTGTCTGTTTTCTTATTTTTCATTTTGTTTTCTTATATGGCAATACGGCAAACTCTGAAATTAAGGAATTGGACATCTGAATTTTAACATTCTCATTTACAGATGCTTGTATATCTGACTCTGTAGGAACAAAATTGGAAGCTGCTCACAGGTCTCTAGGCAAGTAAATTCTTTAGGATCATTGCATGGGAGTGTTTACCCTGTGACTACAGCAGCTTATCCAGCTAAATCTCTGTTTACTAGAAAGATCATGAGAGTACATAATTGCCTAACGTTCAGTAACAGGGGTCAGGTCACCCATTCAGAGCTTCCTCTCTGGGAACTCACCGTCCTGTTTAAAAACATTCCCAGAATGATTCTCTCATTTGCAGGGTGGGAGGTTTTCCTGCTCACTACTTCAAATGTCTCCAGGTGTTGTTTGAATTAAAGTGAAGGGTTAGTCACGCCCATGACAGAAAATCCAAAGGCATAGCAAGTTCTTTCAACACCCAGGGCAGAGGTGGTAGTGGTGGGAATTATGCTGACCACTGGAGAGCAGAGGAGCAAGGTGGAGAGAGATGGAAAGGACTCTTATCTTTTCCAAGTCCCCACATTCAGGTGGCAGCTGTTATTGCTGAGGGACAGGAAGTGGTGCATGCTTCCTGGGGTCTGCTGATAGTGTCCCTTCACATCCTTCTGGGTGTATCTACATGAGATGCTTAACTTAGCTTTAGCATAGTTTACTGTGAAGTAAACATGTGTGTCTACACATGCAGATGCTTACTTTGCAGTAAATTTCCCTAATAATGTGTAAATTTGCTACCTTCAAATGCATGATTCCATAGTACTTGTGTAGATGCCTGACTGGGAGCAAAATCTGTTCCCAGTCAGCCATCCACCATGGGGTGGGAGATAGCTCCTTGCCCCCTGGTGCTACTTGCTGCTGTTATGGGCTCTGCCACAGAAGCCTGGGTGGGGACTATGTCCCCCTGCCCCAGCAGCAGGGAGCTCTGAGTCCCCTGCTTCCAGGGAAGCCACGCAGCCTGGAGGTGGCTGGAAACTGTCCTCTTTTGGGCAGTCCCCAGCCAGCTCTGGGCTGCACATGCAGACTTCCCCACACAGCTTGGGGCTGACCAGGAGAGGTCCTGGTCAGAGGCAGGTTTTAGCTCTGTGTTGTGATTTGGTGATTGAGGCATGGGTTTTGGAAAGACCTGAAGGGGTGGGGTAGGTCCCAGCCCCCTGCCCCAATCTGCTGGTAGGGCAGCTAGCAGTGAGTTACCTGCTAGCTGCTCCACTGGTAGAGCAGGACAAGGGGCTGGGACCAGCTCATCCCCTTCAGCTCTTTCCAAGCCCTTTGCCCTTGATTGGGGAGCCAGGGCCAGGAGCTCTGAGCTGCCAGGGTGGGGGAACACTGCCTCCTGGCCTGGTGCTCCCTGCCAGCCCCTGAGCTAGCACCCAGGGGGAGCCTGGAGCTTCCCCGAGTTGTGGCAGGAGCCCATTGCAGGGCTGCAGGGACCTGGAAGCAAATCTTTTCCCTAATCCTCGCATGTGTAGATACCTATGCAAAAACCTCTACTGTTCAATAGTATACTGCACAGCAAATCTAGGCTGGAGTAAATGCATGTGTAGATGCGTTCTCTGGGTGCAGGGCTGTGCCTCTCATGGCAAACCTTCCTAGAGGTGGAGGGCTTCACATTCCCTTCCCAGTTCCTGCTCCAATACACTACTGCACCTACCTGGCTCCTGTGGCACAAGGCTAAGCCTGCTGTGGCAAGGACTTTTGTGGGGAGAAGGCCATACTGGCACCCCCTCTAAGTCAGCTCCCGCAGCTGAAGTTGTACTCCCCTCTGCCCTATTACACTACTGAGAAAATGAGAAGGTTTTGTAGCATGCAGTGATCACATTTAATAATTATAATAAAAATATTTACTTAGTGAAATGTGCACTAAAAATGGTAATACACAATGAAGAAAGTCTTGTTAGGTCAAATAAATAGCTGTACATATGGTAGATTATGTAATTATAGTTAAGCCGTAACATATTTTACAGTAAAGGAAGATCACACAGCACAACTTGTTGGCCATATACTACTACTTTAAAGTGAGCTCAACATCTCTTAAAATGAGACTATCACTGTCAGTGTTTGTGTTTGGAAGAGATCCTTATAACAGGAGGCAAGGTAGGGCGGTCCAAATATGTAGTATGGTGTTGGATCACAATGAGCCTTTTTTTGTCTGGTAGAAGTTTAAAGTTTGTATTATATCTAGAAAGATGTCAGTTTTGAGGTCTGTATACTGAATATGAAAAAAATGGAAAATGATAATTCAGAAGAGATGAGAAGCAATTATAAAGTAATGTAAAATGCATTGAAACTGCACTGTAAAAACAGAAATTAATATGATTTAGTATGAAAAATAGTACCAAAATTTAAATATTATATAGAAGACTATTTTACCCATTAGGAAAAGTATCAACATGCAACTCACAAGTCCAATTTCATTATTGCAGTATAAAGACCTTTCACTGAGTTAGACAATTCCTTACCTACTCAGCTCTTCAATTTTGCAAACATGACTGATTATTCATCTGCAATTCTAATTTTATTTTTTAATCCATTTCAAAAACAGTTTATGCTTGTTTTAGGACTAACTTTTTAATTTATTCTTCCTTTATCAGTTCTGATAAAATATTAAATATAATAGTATTTTATTTATTTATTTTTGAATTGGAGTAAATGAAAAGTGCTATTTCAAATATTTGAAATTACCAAACTGAAATTATATTTAATTATTTGTATTACAGGAGAGGATAGGGGGTTCAACAGAGGCCAAAGACTTATTGTACTAAATGCATTAAAAGTCTAGTAGGGCCAGCATTTGTGTAATTTAGTTTTATTTCCTAAAGTTTCCAATTCCAGAAATTGTGAAATATTAGCTTTCATTGAAAAAAATGCAATAACTTTTTAAGCCACATGGTTATAGTTTAGTTGTGACCCCAAAATGCTTAGCATTTAGAAGTAAAAAACTGAATTTAGTCCTTTTTTTTTTTTAATCTATGATTGTTTGGGGCCTGAATCATAATTTTTGAGTACCTAGGTTTGGTTATGTAGCTGGTCTTCATGGCTGCCCTGCAGTTGCAAAAGTCATTGCCAGGTAGCTTGGGTAATCTATTTATGTAATTATGTATTTATTTGATTGATTGATTGATTGATTGAGGTATATATTACCCTTTATTTATACATAGAGGAAAGTAGACTCCAGCAGCCATTCCAGTAACTCCATTCCAGCACAAGTCAGTTTCCTCACTTAAAACATAACCTCAAGTCTGGGGTGCTAATTTTTGGTTTAAAAAAATGTAGATGTCACATGCAAGTAAATATGGTAGTAGAAAGTAGTCAGGCCAACCGAGTATGTCTTTGCAGTTGTTGATCTCTGTTTCTACAGTTTTGAGTTTCCGGATGGCTTACCTCAGAAGTGTGTTTTTAGTTCCAGAGCTCCTATGACTAAAGTTGGAGGAGAACCTATCAAGCTCGGTGCTGCTGTAGCAATGAGTTTTATTTGTATAGTTATTCCTCTGTCTGCACGGGAATAGCACAACTGTTATGGCATATCTATATCAGTATAACATCTGTACTGCTGGTTGGGGAGGGAAGTTATGTATCAGACAAGCAGCTAGTGAAGAACAGAGGCCCTACAAACTGACACATTTATCCTGTTTTGGATTAGAAGTGGGCATTGCACACCCCCTAGGTCCTTATACAGAATAGATACTACTGGGGTCAACTCAATTTTATGTGTAAAAGCTATCTAGCCACACATCTACATGTTGGTCATCTGCAACAAGCAGTTATACTTATAGGGATTGGTTTTTGTTCTTTGTGCTGCATGTTTAGAGAGTATGGAGAGCATACTTTATGCTGGAAAGTATGGCTGGATAGTTTGTGTTAGAGGTATGAGGTTTGGGAGGAGAGTTTTGCTGGTACATTGAAAGGAAGGTTGGAGGAACAGCCAGTTCTCAGATAGTTAGTTATTTCCTACCCTCTCTCCTCACAACATGTGCCCAAAGACTGTTGCTGGTAGGATTGGGAAATAACTTTAAAAACAAGTGGGAAGTTCTGTTATCTTACTGCATTGCAATGATGCTTTTTGACTACCTCTTCCTTGCAAAATACCTTGGCTAGCTTTTGTTCTAGCTCCGCCCCTTCTAAGGTGGCATTTGAGCTTCCAGGCACTATTTAGACCTTGCATTTTTCATATTGACGTTTTTAAAATTGCCCTTTATATAACATTTTTATGGGTGGTGGGTGGGGTGTGTGCGTGTGAAGCATTGCATTTCAAACTGAAGCTCTTCTCCAGAAAATAGGTGTTTTAGCATCACAGAGCGAAAGCTTCATAGGTTTCTCCGATTTGGCACTTGCTACAAGGTCTAATCTAGGAGACAGAAATGTTCAGAAGAAGCAAAGCATTGATTAATGGCATGAAACCCTCATTCAGCTCAAGAAATGCCCCCCCCCCCCCCTTTTCACTATATGAAGCCAGGTACGATTTCACTGCAAAAAGGATAATTGGACTTTTCCTAGTAGGAGGCAAGGCCCAGGTGGCTAGTCATTTGTGGCTGTGAAGAAAATTATTGGATTGAGTTAATTGGACTAAAGAAAATTGCAGGTGTCGTAAATTCCACTTGGTTTCACTGCATTGAGGAAGGATTCCATCTAATATGACAAGCATAAAATCTTAGAGGCTGTAGCCCCATCAGTTTGTGCTGTGATTCTCTCTGTCTTCGTAAGTGAAACAGGGTTTGACTACCATGGTGATTTTGGGGGGAGCACCTCCTGAGACCTGTTAGTGTTGCAAAAGAGCTGTAACACTAATAATGTCCTTGATTCAGAAAAGAATGTCTCTGCACAATATGAGGCCTTTTTGTTCATCTTTCAGCCAAAACAAAGCAGATTTTCGGAACCATTTCGGCCTCATTATGGCACTACTAACAGGCACTTCTAACTGCTGACTGTAGTGCCCTGGGCGTATTCCAATGTGGCCGATGAATTTCTATTTACCTGCACTTCTAATTACCTTTATTTTTAATTAGTATTCTTATATTCTGACATGTTTTTTGTTCTTGTCCCCTCTAAACCAGCTGCTATATTCCATCTCAGAGGTGGCCGTAATTTAGTGGTGTGTGAAATGATCTCATTATACCCCTTTCTTGCCTACCAAAGTCTGAGGTGAGATCAGGCAACGTTTGTAATGCACTTTGAAATCTTTCGTTAAAAAACGGGTGGAGGGGAGGTTATTTTATTTTGTTTAATCTTTAGTAAGATAACAGTGGCCCTGAGAGCTTTTGGTTAAATTGGTGCCCAACTATGAGATGTTCTAGGCAAAGGTATAGTAAGAGATATTCCTTGTGGGAAAGAACTGGTTTCATAAACTAAGCATTCAGTTAGTTAGCATTTAGTAAAAAGAAAAAAAAATCAGGTATTTAATCACATGTAACTTTTAGTGGCATCATATTTGTTATAGAACGACATAGCTTATTTAATACTAGATTTAAAAATCTCATCTATATTAGAAAATTGGCCCATTTGTTACTCCATTTGGCACCTTGGAGTGCTCCCAAACCAGAGCAGAAGTATTACATTGCTAGTGTAGATCTGAACTGTTCTGTTAAGTTCTGTTATTTTAAGTTAAATTAATATCTAATTTAGATTTGTTTGCTGATGGTGGGAAATGAAGGCTGAGGGAACATCTTGAGAAGCAAGAAAATAACTGCCTTCTGGGCAAGCAGAAAAATGAGGCAGGGATATGAAAGGAAATTCTGGTGGATCTGTAGTTTCATGGATGTACCCAAATGGCAGGAAGACATCAACACTAGGGAGGCATAAATGAACCCTCAAACTGTATATGTGCTAAAAATTCACAGTGAACTTCTGTTACTTCTCCCTGCATTTAAGGGAACAGCACATGGCAGAAGTAGGGTTGTGAGAAACTTTCTGTATGTAACTTAAGAAATTATTTGGTAATGTAATAATACGTGTTCAGTTTTACCCTAGTTTGTCTTTCAGCATTCCTTTTCTGATTCCTATAGTAAGGCTAACACATCCTTGGGAGAAGAACTGGAAATGTACATGCTAGGAATCTACTGAGAATATTGTTTGAGAATCCTTAATTCTATATGTCCAGGAGCACATCTGTGAGGGACCAGCAGGGGAGATTATGCTTAGGGGCAATCAACATGGGTTCACTAGAGGCAGGTCCTCTTAGACCAACCTGATAGCCTTCTATGACCAGGTCACAAAATCCTTGGATGCAGGTGTCGCAGTGGATGTAGTCTTTCTGGACTTTAGGAAAGCCTTTGACACTGTCTCTCATCCCATTCTCATTAAAAAATTAGGCAACAGTGGTGTCTACACCTACACAGTCAGATTGGTCACAAATTGACTGGAGGGCTGCATCCGGAGAGTGGTGGTGGACAAGTCATTTTTGACCTGGAGGGATGTGGGCAGTGGGGTTCCCCAGGGGTCAGTCCTCGGGCCCGCACTGTTCAACATCTTCATCAGTGACTTAGACGAGGGGGTGAAAAGCACCTTGTTCAAATTCGCAAATGACACTAAGATGTGGGGAGAAGTAGGCATGCTAGAAGAGAGGGACAGGCTATAACTAGATCTGGACAGGTTACAGGGGTGGGTGGATGAGAGCAGGATGGGTTTCAATACTGACAAGTGCAAGGTATTGCACCTGGGGAGGAAGAACCAGCAGTAGACCTACAGGCTGGGAAACTCCTCTCTCATCAGCACAGAGGCAGAAAAGGATCTTGGAGTCATTATTGACTCCAAGGTGAACATGGGCTGCCAATGTGAGGACGCGGTCAAGAAGGCTAACCTCACCTTGTCATTTATCCATAGATGCATCACAAGTAGATCCAAGGAGGTGATCCTCCCCCTCTATGCAACTTTGGTCGGGCTGCAGTTGGAGTACTGCATCCAGTTCTGGGCACCGCACTTCAGGAGGGATGTGGCCAGCATTGAGAGGGCCCAGAGGAGGGCCACTCACATGATCGGGGGCAGCAAGGCAGGCCCTATGAGGGGAGGCTACGGGACCTGAACCTGTTCAGCCTCCACAAGAGAAGGCTGAGAGGGGATCTGGTGGCCATCTACAAACTGGCCAAAGGGGACCAGCATGCAATGGGAGAGGCCCTGTTCCCCCGAGCACTACCGGGAGTAACAAGGAATAACGGCCATAAGTTGACTGAGAGTAGATTCAGACTAGATATCAGGAGGCACTACTTCACAGTCAGGGTGGCTAGGATCTGGAACCAACTTCCAAGGGAAATGGTGCTCACTTCTACTCTGGGGGTTTTTAAAAGGAGGCTGGATAATCACCTAGCCGGGGTCGTTTGACCCCAGTACGCTTTCCTGCCATGGCAGGGGGTTGGACTTGATGATGTGCTCAGGTCCCTTCTGACCCTACCAACTATAAGCTAAACAAGCAGATAGAAATATGAAACACTTCTCAGAAGTGCGAGGAAGAAGAGGGAAAGGGGCCAGGAGGCTTCCTTGGCTGACCAGAGAAATCCAGGGCAGCCTGTGGACTAAAAGGGGAGCATATAAAAAGTGGAAACGGGGAGAGATTACCCAAGAGAAGTATACCTCCTCTGCTCGCACTTGTAGGGAGGCAGTTAGATGGGCCAAAACTACCATGGAGCTGAGGATGGCATCCCAAGTAAAGGATAACAAAAAATTGTTTGTTAGATATATAGGAAGTAAAAGGAAGGCCCAGGGAGGAATAGGACCCCTACTAAATGGGCAGAAGCAATTGGTGACAGACAGGGGGGACAAGGCTGAACTCCTCAATGAGTTCTTTGCCTCAGTGTTCCTAAGTGAGGGGCAGGACGAGGCTCTCACTGGGATTGTAGAGAGGCAGCAGCAAGGCACCAGACTGCCATGCATAGACCCTGAGATGGTGCAGAGTCACTTGGAGGAACTGGATGCCTTTAAGTTGGCAGGCCTGGATGAGCCCATCCGGGGGTGCTGAAGGCACTGGCTGACGTCATTGCACAGCCACTGGCGGGAATATATGAACACTCGTGGCACACGGGCCAGGTCCCGGAGGATTGGAAAAGGGCCAGTATTGTCCCCATTTTCAAGAAGGGGAGGAAGGAGGACCCAGGCAACTATAGGCCAGTCAGTCTCACCTCCATCCTAGGCAAAGTCTTTGAAAAAATTATCAAGGCTCACTTTTGCGAGAGCTCGGCAGGACAAATTATGCTGAGAGGAAACCAGCACGGGTTCATAGCAGGTAGATCATGCCTGACTAATCTAGTCTTTTTTTATGACCGGGTTACAAAACGCCTGGACGCAGGAGTAGGGGTTGATGTCATATACTTAGACTTCAGGAAGACCTTTGATACAGTATCCCACCCCATACTGGTGAACAAGTTAAGAGGCTGTGACTTGGATGACTACACAGTCCGGTGGGTGGTGAATTGGCTAGAGGGTCGCACCCAGAGAGTCGTGGTGGATGGGTCGGTATCGACCTGGAAGGGTGTGGGCAGTGGGGTCCCGCAGGGCTCGGTCCTTGGACTGATACTCTTCAATATCTTCATCAGCGACTTGGATGAGGTAGTGAAGTGTACTCTGTCCAAGTTTGTGGATGACACAAAACTGTGGGGAGAAGTGGACACACTGGAAGGCAGGGAACAACTACAAGCAGACCTGGACAGGTTAGACATATGGGCAGAAAACAACAGAATGCAATTCAACAAGGAGAAATGCAAAGTGCTGCACCTAGGGAGGAAAAATGTCCAGCATACCTACTGCCTAGGAAATGACCTGCTTGGTGGAACGGAAGGGATGGACTCCAAGATGAACATGAGTCGGCAGTGTGACGAAGCTATCAGAAAAGCTAATGGCACTTTATTGTGCATCAACAGATGCATGACGAACAGATCCAAGGAGGTGATACTTCCCCTCTATCGGGCTCAGACCGCAGTTGGAATACTGCATGCAGTTTTGGGAGCCACACTTCAAGAGGGATGTGGATGACCTGGAGAGGGTCCAGAGAAGGGCCACTCGTATGGTTAAGGGCTTGCAGGCCAAGCCCTATGAGGAGAGACTGGGGTACCTGGACCTCTTCAGCCTCCACAAGAGAAGGTTGAGAGGCGACCTTGTGGCTGCCTGTAAGTTCATCACGGGGGCACAGAAGGGAATTGGTGAGGTTTTATTCACCAAGGCACCCCCGGGGGTTACAAGAAATAATAGCCACAAGCTAGCAGAGAGCAGATTTAGACTGGACATTAGGAAGAACTTCTTCACAGTTCGAGTGGCCAAGGTCTGGAACGGGCTCCCAAGGGAGGTGGTGCTCTCCCCTACCCTGGGGGTCTTCAAGAGGAGGTTAGATAAGCATCTAGCTGGGGTCATCTGAACCCAGCACTCTTTCCTGCCTATGCAGGGGGTCGGACTCGATGATCTATTGAGGTCCCTTCTGACCCTAGCATCTATGAATCTATGAAGTTGGGGAGCATTGGAGAACCAGGACTAATAGATCTGAGTGCTGATCCATGGAGCCAGACCAGCTATAAAGACTATTCATCCCATCCTGTTTGTTCACTGGATTGTATCCATTAAGGTTTTTGCACTGTAGCGTTCTTGGGGTTGGGCTTTGGTTATCTTTTATATTTACTATTTCTTACCTGATTCAAGGCACTGTAGAAAGTTGTGGCACAACATGATAAAGCCTTGAAATGGGTATCTCATATTTTGTTCTTATAAGTTTTCTGTCTGAATCATGACTTCTTTACATCATTTATATTATTAGAATAAACAGATGTTTTAAAATGGGCAGGGACAGAATGCTCACCTGATTCTATTTTTTATAACAGATTTGCATATTTCTTTTCATTTTCTTCTCTTCAAAGCAGTCTGATCTGTTACCTGCCCAGGATCACCTTGAGATTTTCAGATGAGGCTCTAAAGATATTTTTCTACAAACCTGTGACATGTGCAAGTTACCTTTCATTTTTTTCCCATTGTTGTTGTCAGCTGTGGATGAGCATATCAGTTCTGTGTCCAACCATAACAGCCACACTACTGCTTTTAGTGAGCCCAGCATGGTTTCTGCTGAATCACTTGGCCAGCCATGAATAGTCAATCTGTGAACTTCCTTGGCGCTTAATGGTGAATTTCTGTATGCAGTGCAATCTCAGCCAGAGCCTGGAAGGCTCTCAACATTAAGGAGCATGTAACTAGTCAAGTCAGGAATAGATGGGTGCTTTGAAGATAATGTAAACTATGTTTTCATGTCGACAAAATAATCTAAAGCTTTTGTTATGCTTTTCCTATAAAAGACTTCCCAGACATAAATCAATATGGCATCATCCAAATCCTCAAGAAATAAGAAACACTAAGTATAGTTTTCAACACTTCATAACTACTCATTATGTTTATTTCCCAGTTTTCTTTGTTTTTCGTTTCCTGTCACTACTCAGAGCCAACACATTTTTGGCTTTCAACCCGAAGCGTGAGGCACTGCCAATCAGCAGGAAATCTAATACAGATAAGATTCATATAAAGTCTTTTGAACTGGTAAAATCTCTGGATGGGAAATGGATGTTAAATTGTTTACATTTGGCACAAGAAGAAAAAGTTCCATTTTTAAATTCAAAGCCTTTCCACCTTTGTAAATGAAAACAAATCACATGGGTCATATAGCGTTCCACTTCTGTAAAATCCATCATGAGACTGATAAAAGCTTTCGTAAATCAGCAACTTGATCTGTGGCTTGTTTGAAAGAGTCATTCTGCAGCTTAAAATGATGTGGCCCTTTGCCCTGTGTCCTTTAGAAACATAGTGTATCAGCAACATGCTCACTACACAGTAAAAAGACTAATGCACTAAGATCTGCGTTGTTTTATTCTACTGAAGGAGAGAGTATTTTTCAGGCTGTATAGATTTCTCATATTAGCACTGGTGTTTAATTTACTAAGGGTATTTATACAGAATCTACCTATGTGGTATCTGCTTGCACTTTACTTTTCTGACCTTGCAAACATTAATGTTTCCAAGACTTGGGAGCCAAATCCTTTAGAACTCCATCATAATACAAATGTGACATTTCTCATATGGAAAACTTTGCCAGCTGTCTGAACTTGTTGGGTTTTGGAACTCATAGCTAGTTACTAGCTTTGATGAAAAGGTACATTTTATTATTTAATGTTAAAAATCATAGTTATTTACATGGCTTTATAGAGCTGGAAGAGAACATAGGACTTGGTGCATGGTAGCTATTTCTAAAATGTGACCAGACTGTGACTTATAGTCTGGGATGAGAAAGACAAGGCTGAGAACATCCTCATTCAGATTGCAGAGAGATTAACCTTTGGGAACGTTGCTTTAAATTAGTGGTTCCCAACTTTTTTAGGCTTAAGGTACCCCTTGTTAGACCTAGGGCCAGAAAATGCCAGCTCTTAGTTTTCACTTATCTTTTTTAATACAAAAATATAATTGAACACTCTTTCTGTTGCAAAGAACTCAGAAGGATCACAACAGGTCTAAATGTTTGTGACACTATGGATTCCTATTTGAAATCTCTGAATTTATCTTGTGAATCATGTTTGCATACGGCGGTAGTGTAATGAGTTGAGTTGGTGCTTGGGACCAACCCTGGGGAGGGGGTGGGTGGAGGGCACATGGGTTCTGAAAGCAGGAGGGGGCAGGGGGCAATTCTGAAGGTTTGGGGGTAGGAGTCTTACCCATGCTGGGTACTCCTAAACAGTCCCTGGCTGAGCTGCTGCTGTCACTGATGTGTTTTTTGCCCACTTTGGTTGTTGCTCTTAAGGCAGCAGCAAAAGGAGACTGTTTTTGAACTTCCAGTATGGTTATGTTGCTGGGACAGGGACACCATTTGGGTGGGGGGCTGTTCCAGTGCCCCTCTTAACTTGGATTTTGGGGTGTGTGCCCCTCCCACCCCAGCTTATGCTAACAGTGATAACAGCAACCTTGGGAAGATCTCAAGGTAGCACAGGATGCCATGGCACACTGCTTGAAAATCACTGGATTAAATGTTTCAGAGGATCATAAATCACTGTATTTCCCTGAATCTAAAATTGCTTTGAATTTAAGATAACCCCCCTATTAGATGCCAGGCATGAGAAAATGATAAATTTATTATAGTTTCCCATTTAAGGAATCTAATTATGGGAGGATTGTCTTAAATATATTCCCCCAACTGCTGCAGTGGGACAAGCAGTGGTGAGGCAGGTGCAATGGGAACCCAGCACCTTGCCCCCTGCTACCTGTCCTCCCTACAACTTGCCCCCATGACAGTCAGGAGTAGAGGCTGCAGGGGCAGGTGGTGGACTCAGGATCATAGTTGGAGTCACAGCTGCTGCTCCCCTAACTTGTACTTGAATTCAAGTAAACATGGTACGTGGCTGCTCAGAGACCAAGAAGTGGTCTCGGTATAGCTTCATGCTGGTAAAGAGAATTTTCTTTTTTACTGTTTGAAGCATCCCTGGTTGAAAAGGAAGTTCAGGACTGGCTATCTTTCAGGAAAGAATTGCAGAAGGATCTCCAAGGGAATACTGTGGAAGTTGAAGTTTAACCATGGAATTGCATTGCATGGGTGTTTGGTATCTGGATTGGACAGACATCAGTCTATCTTGGCATGGTAAGGCCAGGTACAAGAAGGCTTGAAATTTTGAGTTAGAAGGTGTTCAGTGTTATATCAGTCAGGATTGAGGCAGTGGATTAGGAAGTAATGTAGCTAGTACCATGTAACAGTGTATTTGTCTTTTGCATTTTGATTACTTAGTGCAAGGTTCTCCCAGAGGAAACAGTTTGCCTTTGTCACTATATCTCAAACAGAAGTAACAGTAATAAAGATGAAAAGATTAAAAAATTGACGTACCTTCCTCTCCTCCCCTGGTCCTCCCTGATAGTTGTGAACCAAATAATCAGGACTGCTCCAAGAATTTTGGTACTGAAAATACAAACTTGCAAAACTAGGGAAGTGAATAGATGGCGGAAAATGTAATGCTTGCGTCTCTCTCCCATCAGACCAAGTACATTTAGACTTGGGTCATGTAATCATCAATGAAAATGTCACATTTTTAAAATGTCATATTTTATTGGAATAAATTGGAGCACAAAACAGCACACCAAGAAAACATCACCAGCTCGTTCATTAACATAGGGCATTTTTCACTGGCTGTAGGCATTTATGAAATTTAATAGCAATGTAGCTGAAACATTGCAGCAGCTCACCAGTATTAATGATATTTGACATCCAATTAGATAAAGGTGGCTGTTCACCAGATGCTTTTCAGATAGGTGATGATTGTACAAACCCAGCAAAATGCTGTAAAACTGGTTTGAGAATATTTATTTAGCCATTTTGGTATTTTGAAAAGAAAATGTCCCACTCCTGGCTGGAGGGAGAGGGAAAGTCTTGTTTTATTTTTCTGATTATAACATAGATGCATATTTCCAAGCAATAAAGAAACTGGCCATTTTTTTCTCTTAACTTAAGCCCAAACACCTGAATATTCAGCATGGGCACTATTCAAAATAACTTCTTCTACTTGTGGAAAATGGAGTGCCTCCTTTGCATGAAAGATGCTTTCCCCGAAATTGGCGTAAGTATATTAGTCGCTTATCTTTCTCATGAAGAATTTTCAAGGGAATTTCCTACTTGTAAACCTGGATCACAAGGAGTTAGTGTATATTGGATATGTTGGATCACACAAGTGGTTCTGTGGATTTTTCCCCCTGACATTTATTCAGCACTGAAAAATAAATCAGATTACCTAAAAGGTGAAAATATATGCTTGCTGGAGTTGAAAGAAAGGGGAGATGTTAAACATCAGACTGCAAAAAAAGAAAAAAAAAGAGAAAAAAGGAAAGAAAAAGAAAGGGGGAATGCAGAGCATGAAGAGGTCATCATTTCAGCAATTTGGGTCATGTAATTTGGATGTGTAATGATTTTTAACTAATCATTGGAAATTATCTCATTCTGTGGCTTAAACAGACCCTGTTCTGAGCAAAAGGTTGCTAATAAATTCAGAGTTGGAAATGTGATTTTTTTTTTTCATGTAAAAATAGCCATTAGTTGAATTTTGCAAAAAAAAATAAATGAAAGGTGAAATTGCCTGAAGTGAAATGGTGACATTTTAATGTGAAATTCACATGTCACTATTAACTAGCAGCTGAATTCTGACCTGATCTGCAACCCCTTTGAGTGTAAGAAGATTGTTTGGTGTTAATCATTGCAGAATTTGATTCTGTTTTCGAATGTGCTTGAATATAATTCTGATATGTTAGAATCTGTTCAGCTGTACTAATGACAAGCTGATTTTCAATCTTTAGACCAAGTGTAAGGAATGTGTACAGCCTTTTGAACCCTTCTTGTAGTGGCTCTATAATTCCAAACTGAAAAGCTAGAGGTAGGAAGGCATTTGTAGGTAAGTATTTTTGTTCACAGGTTGTCTGGTACCTGAAATCCCACTAGTCTGTTTCAGCTATTTCAGCCATTAGATAGAGGCTTAAGTACAGAGATTCGAAGAGCCCGAGATGGAAATGCTCTAAGTATCATGCTTTACACAAAGCACTCTAGATTAGGTTGGGAGTGAACAGAACAGATATTTGCTCTTCGGTGGGGCTAGGGGGCCTTGGGCCTCAGACCCTCTCTGCATTGGCTGAGGCCATCAGGCTGGGGGTGCTCCTGCATGCATCCCAGGAGGCTGCTGGACAATGCCAAGCCCAGGTGAACAGCTGGCCACCCCTGATTGGCCAGTGCAGCCCCTCTCCCCAGCTCTGCCCAGAATGGAGCCCCCTGATGCACAGCCCCCCAGCTTGCTTGCTCAGGTCTTTGGGGTGGGTCAGGCTGGCCCTACGTGGCAGGGAGGTTCCACCCCTCCTTCCCCCACCCCAGCCTCCTGACAGCTGCAGCTTGGAACTCCCTGGCTTTTTGCTGTGCTGGGAACTAGGGGTGTGAGCCTAGCCTGACTTGGTCCCCACAAGACCTGAGCCAGCAAGCTGAGGGGAAGACGTGTAGCAGGGGTCTCTGTTCCCCCTGCCCCAGACTCCTGAATGCTGCACCTTGACTTTTTGCTGAACTGGAAACTAGGTGCAGGTGGGGGGTGGGGGCAGGCAATGTAACCCCCAGTTCCAAGTGCAGCAAAAAGCCAGGTGCAGCTCTGAGCTGCAGTCATCAGGAGGCTGGGGTGGGTGAGAACGGAGCCTCCTGCTGCGCAAACCTGGCCCGGCCTGTCCCCTCCCCCAACACCTGAGCCAGCAAGCTGGGGGGAAGCCCACGCAGTAGTGGGGCTCTGTTCCCCCTCTCCTACTTGGCAGGGAGCAGACATAGCCTTTTCTGTCTTGTCTCTATGAAAACTTGGAGCTGGGCTGGTGCTCACCTGGAGCAGATGAACACCTGCTGAGGTGAGCATGCCTCCCTGCAAAGGGCCCCTTAGATGCTGAGGGAATGTGACCTATCTTGATTCATGCTGGGATTTCATAGACATTAGGGCTGGAAGGGACCTTGAAGATCATCAAGTCCAGCCCCCTGCCCCAGGGGCAGGAAGTCAGCTAGGGTCAAAGGATCCCAGCAAGATAAGCATCCAAGCGTTTCTTGAATGAGTCCAGAGTAGGTGCCTGCACCACTTCTGGAGGGAGTCTATTCCAGGTCTTGAGGGCTTGGACAGTAAAGAAATTTTTCCTTATGTTCAGCCTAAAATGGTCTTGGAGGAGTTTATGACCATTGGTCCTTGTTATCCCTTGGGGCACTCTGGTGAACAGACGTTCCCCCAGATTCTGATGCACACCCCTTATGTACTTAGAGGCAGCCACCAGGTCACCCCTGAGCCTGCACTTTTCCAGGCTGAAGAGTCCCATGGCTCTCAGCCTCTCTTCATAAGGCCTATTCTCTTGCCCTCTGACCATGCATGTGGCTCTCCTCTGGACTCTCTCAAGCTTCTTGACATCCTTCTTGAATTGTGGAGCCCAGAATTGGATGCAGTACTCCAGCTGCGGCCTCACCAAGGCTGAATACAGTGGGAGGATGACATCCTGAGATTTACTTGAGAAGCATCTATAGATGCAGGCCAGAGTTTTGTTTGCTTTACCAGCTGCGACATTGCATTGGTGGCTTATGTTCATCTTGTGGTCAGTCATGACCCCCAAGTCTCTTTCAGCTGTGGTGCTACCAAGTGTAACACTGAAAGCCTATAAGCATGCTACAGGGTTTTTTCCCCCCAAGGTGAAGTACCTTGCATTTTTTGGTATTGAACATCATCAGGTTTATAGTCGCCCACTTTCTAAGCTTATCCAAGTCATCCTGGATCACTAGCCTATTCTCAGGTGTGGACACTATGCCTCAACATTTAGTGTCATTGGCGAACTTGGCCAGTGCGCTTCTGACACCAATGTCCATATCATTGATTAAGATGTTAAAGACAACTGGTCCAAGGACAGAGCCTTGGGGGACACCACTGGTCATGGAGCGTCATAATGATTCACTTCCATCAACTACTGCTCTCTGGGTCTGACCTTGGAGCCAATTTCCCAGCCATCAAACTGGTGTAGCCAAGGCCACAGTTGGCCAATTTTTCCATGAGAAGATCACGAGACACCAAATCAAAGGCTTTTTTAAAGTCCAGATATATGATGTCAATCTCTTCCCCATTGTCCAGGTGGTATGCTATCTGGTCGTAGAAGGAGATGAGATTGGTCAGGCAAGACCTACCCATGACAAACCCATGCTGGATATCCCTCAGGATGTTGCCATCAGCTAACTTATCAAGAACAGTCTCTTTGATAATTTTCTCCAGAATCTTACAAGGGATTGAGGTCAAGATGATTGATCTGTAATTCTCAGGATCTACTCTCTGCCCTTTCTTGAAGATGGGTATCATATTGGCCTTCTTCCAGTCTTCAGGTACTTCACCTGAGTGCCATGAGTTTTTTTGAATATTTTTGCCAATGGTTGGGCTGTGATACCTGCCAGCTCCTTGAGTATTCTAGGGTATAATCTGTCAGGAGGGGGAATTGTCTTGGTCAGTATTTAGGAATACTGAAGCAAATAACTCATTGAAGAGCTCTGCCTTTTTCCCTGCGTCAACCACCAACTGTCCTGATTTGTCCTATAGGGGCTCTCTGTTACTCTGTGCTTTCCTTTTACTCACTGTGTATCTGTAGAAGGACTTGTCCTTAATTGTTGAAGCCAGCCTAAGCTCCAGTCCTGCCTTGGCCTGCATAACTGATTCCCTGCAATAGCATGCCAGGGAGGTATATGCTTCCTTAGTGGCTGCCCCCTGCTTCCACTGCCTATAAATATCTTTCTTTGCCCCAAAAGGAGCCTATCCCCTTGGCCTATAAGTTTATCAAGGGAGGACAACAGGGAATTGGTGATGTGCTATTATCAGAGCGCCCCAGGGAGTAACTAGGAATAATGGGTGCAAACTAGTGGAGAGTAGATTTAGGTTAGACATTAGGAAGACATTTTTTACAGTAAGGGTGGCCAGAATCTGGAATGGGCTTCCAAGAGAGGTAGTAGTATCACCTAGCCTGGAGGTCTTCAAGAGGAGGCTTGATAATCACCTGGCTGGGGTCATCTGACCTCGGTCCTCTTTCCAGCCAGGGACAGGGGGTCAGACACGATGATCCATTGTGGTCCCTTCTGACTACAATCTATGAACCCCCATCCCTTTTATCTGCACAATCTCTCCTGTTCAGGGTATAGCCATCTATACCTGTGTCCCAGTCATAGGTGGAGTCCCACCAGGTCTCCTTTATCCCTATGAGATCATAGTCTTTCTTGCTTAGCAGGAGGACCAGTTCCTCCTGTTTGTTCCCCAAGCTCTTGGTATTGGAGTACAGACACGTAAGTGTCCCATTGGAAGCCCTAGGCTTCCTTGCACTCCCACGCGGACACCGTTCCAGGGCTGGGGTAGGTGTGGATTCCCTTGAATGCCCTAACCTGCTGGTTATACAGTAGTTGCCTAGTGGGCTTGCATTGGCGGTTATCCCCCAGTGGGCTTAGTTTAAAGCCCAGTCGAGCAGGTCAGGATCCAGTAGAGCAGGTCAGTGGTACAGATGTTTAATATAGCACTCTAAACCAGGGCCAGGCAAAGTCCAGCCCACAGGCTGGATCTGGCTGTCAGTGGTCTTCATTTGTCAACAGCAGCTACAACTGTGGTTGGGGCTGGTTTCCATGGAGACCCCAGCAACTGCACTGTGATAGCGCAGGGCCAGACTTTCCATGGAGATCAGCATCAGCAGCTCTGGCAGGAAGCAGTGACACCAGCCTCTTCCTGGTGGGGGTGCTGAGGGCGGGGGCTATGCTGCAGGCAAGAGTGGGGCAGGCTCAGCTATTGCTACCTGTGTAGAGTGGGCAGTGGTGGTGGTGGTGGCAGTTCCACTGGGAGGGGTGGCTAAGGGGCACTGGGGAATTTTGGGGTAGCTATAGCCCCCTCAAGGCCCCCCCAGTGCTGCTTTTGTTGGCAGGGCACATGACAGGGCACAGAGCTGCTCTGCAGCCTGGCTGGGAGCTTGCAGCAGTGATAACACGAACCAGAACTAAGACATAGTCACGATTTGCAGCTTGTATACTCCAGACAGGGGTGTGCAGGCAGCGAATTGTGGCTCCACCCCAGCTCCAGACCATGCTATCACTGCTGCTAGGAGCCAGGGCATAACTGTGATCCCAGGGCAAGCAGGCTGCAGATTGCAGCTCTGCCCTGGCTCTGGATCACGCTGTCACTGCCGCAAAATCCCAGTCAGGCTCCAGAGTAGCTCTGCGCCCTGCTGTGTGCCCTGGCAGTACTGCTGGGGCCAGTCTCCATGGAAACCCTAGCCTCCTGCTATCACAGTGTGGCTGCTGCTGCTGTATCCATGGAAACTGGCCCTAACCACTCAGGCAGGGGCTGTTGGGAAAGTCTGGCTGCCATCCAAATCCACCATTTTGCCCACCCCTGCTCTAACCTAAAGCACTTTAGTCTGATACCATGTTCATTCAGGATTAACTTATAGTGGGATCCACCATTTTTGAAGTGCTGTATGTGCCATGAACATCTGTTTGGTTATGGCTGTAGAGTACTTTCTATACGCTTAATATGTAATAAGTACAACATCTGTACCTAGCCATAGTTTAAAGATGTATGCATATCTGTTCTGTAGTTCTCATATTCTCTCTCATATCATTATAAAAGACAATGTAATAAGGATGTGGTTAACACTAGTTACAGACTTTTTTCATAAATCTTTAGAGAACTACTTGGCCTGTCACTGGTAATGTAGCTCTCCATTCAAGTCTTGTATTTAATTTTTCATCCTCTTAAAGGTATACAGCAGACCCAGATTCTTTCCTGGCTATTTGGGCATACTAAAATCACTGCAGACATAAATGAGCAAGCTTTCAGCTAGCTAGCATGGGTATTGCTGTATAGCATGGGTACACTGCTGTAGCTGCAGTAGCATGGAGCTCCACACAGTCTGCACAAGTTGCCTGAGAAGCTGGATAAATAATCAGGTTGTTAGGCCTCACTGAGCTTTGTCCACCAAGTGATCACAGTACCTGACCTAAATAGTTTTAATTTGCTCAGGTATATCTATGTGAACTGCAATTGCTGAAATATAGGCATACCTTTGGGGTCAGCAAAGCACTTATATGTGGGCTTGATTTTAAGCAGATGCTTATGTCTGTCTCTTCAGCTAACTACTTAATGTTAGAAAGTCAGCTGGATGTAAGCAGATGCTTAAAACTACACATATGTATAAGTCTGTGGTGAATAGGCCTGGATTTAAACAAATAGAAATATGTTACTGAATTGGGGCCATAAGGGAACATCCAGTTGTTAAAAAGGCCTTTTTCTACTGTGATCACTGGGAGTTTTGCTGCTGACTAAATAGGAGCAAAGTCAGATCCAATAATAATGATTTGTATCTACTTATTTGCTTAGCATGAAACTAAGTATTATTTGATTCATTTTGGGTAGAAATCCTATATGCTCAAATCCTTAAAATATTTTAGAGAGAGGGTTCGGTTGTGAGGATCTTCTTGACAAAAATATGAACAAGACACTACCACAACACTAGTGTAGGCCTGTGCAGTGGAGCTGTGTTATGTATTCAGGTACAATGGTGAATAGACCTTGCAATAGTGAGGTTTTCAGAAGTGTTCAGGAAATTCTCACCTTCCTAAGTTCTATTATAATTCATGGATCTGTGAATGGTGTCGATGTATGCCTGACCCCTCCTTTCCCTTGGATGAAGGAAGAAATTGGATTCCTCCTAGTACAGTGGTGGTGGGCTGGAGTGTTTTTAACAGCATCTGAGTTCTGAGCTCATCCCACTTATCCCAGCTGCCACTGAATGACTAGGATTTGATCGGGCTGAATGGGAGTGGGAAGAAGTATTGTTTTAGCCCTCTGATGTCTGGTGGCTGCTTTCTGCTACTCCTCCTGTCCCATTAAGCATCTAACTGTGCAAGCACAGAACAGTTTATTTAACAATTAGATTACACAAGCTTGTAGCTTTTAAATGGGTACACTATACCATGGTAGGGAGCAAAGGTATCAAGTTCTGGCAAAAAAATTGATATCAACCAAGGGCTTCCCATGTGGTGGCTGTGGGAATATTCAGGAAGAGATGTGGTTACAGAGAATTGAGGGACCTTTTGACCATTTACCAATGGCTAATTTATAAATCTTGCCCTCTGGAATGATTTTTGAAATAATCTGCATGGTATTTCCAATTAAATTCACCATTTACTGTCTGTCTTACCCAAGGGGGAGCTTAGTGAATATTGCTTTTGATCCTTCTGTATGCTTGGTATGCTACTTCTCCTTGGATTCCAGTCAGCATGATAAGGACAAGGGGAAAAAGCATTTAGTGCCCAAAAGCTATACTTAGTTGGCATTAATATTGTTTCCTGTTTACCCTTCCAACTTCAGCCTCCAGAAGTTTTTTATTTTGAGGGAAGTTTTATTTTGACAAATCCATGCTAACAGGTTGCTTCATCTCTTTCATGACTTTTGGAAAGTTTATTTCTGTATTAGAATAGGTAGTGGTCCGTAAATTTGAACTTCTGCCAGGTTGCCTGGTACTTTGAATTTTTTTTTTTGCAGGTACAGCAGGGGCAGATAAACACCTGTATCTTTAGAGAACACGTAACTATTGGTAACTATAGGCCAATCAGAACTTCCATTCTAGGGAAAATCCTAGAAAAGCTCGGGAGTCTATCTCCCATAAGCTTTCAGAAGGTAAGATTCTGAATGACAGCCAACATTGCTTCATCGCAGGCAGGTCTTGCCTTACCAACCTCATCTTCTTCTATGACCAGGTAACTTGCCACCTGGACACGTGAAAGCAGGTTGACATTATAAACCTAGACTTCCGAAAGGCCTTTGATTTAGTATCCCATTGTGTCCTCACAAGAAAATTGAAGGATTGTGGGCTTAAACTGAGACAGTCAGGTGGATGAGAAGCTGGCTTCAGGATAGGACCCAGAGAGTCGTAGTGAATGGATCTGTGTCATCCTGGTGACAAGTGACCAGTGGTGTCCGCAGGGGTCAGTGCTTGGTCCAATGTGTTTCAACATCTTTATTAATGATTTGGATGTGGGGGTGAAGAGCTCACTGGCTAAGTTCATGGATGACACCAAGTTATGGAAAAGCGTGGTCATGCTTGAAGATAGGCTATAGATACAGGTGGACCTAGATAGGCTAGCAAGTTGGGCAGATCGGAATCTGATGAAGTTCAACATTGAGAAATGTAAAATGCTCCACCTCAGGACGAGCAACCCCCAACACATCTAGAGGCTTGATGGCACCAAACTGACCAGCACCACGAATGAAAGAGACCTGGGGGGTAATAATAGACCACAGTATGAATATAAGCTGCCAGTGTGATGCTGTAGCCTGTATGGCAAATAATACTTTGACATGCATCAATTGTTGCATCTCCAGCAAAACCAAGGAGGTGATTCTTCTGCTCTACTCAGCACTGGTGAGACTGCAGCTGGAGTACTGCTTGAAGATCTGGGCACCACAGTTTAACAAGGAAATGGACAAGCTTGAGAGAGTCCAAAGAAGAGCCACTCACATAGCCAGAGTCTTACACAGCAAACCATAAGAGGAAAGGCTGAGGGATCTGGGACTCTTCAGTCTGAAGAAAAGGTGGAGAGGAGACCTGGTAGCAGCTTACTGCTACACTAGATGAGTTCATCAAGGGCTCGGTGAGCAACTGCTCACCATGGCACTGAAGGGGAAAACTAGGAGTAATGGCCACAAACTCCTGGAAGACCGATTCAGGCTCAATTTAGGAAAAACTTCTTCACAGTTAGGGTGGCCAGTCTGTGGAATAAGCTCCATTTAGAGGTGGTGCAATCACCTACCCTGGAAATCTTCAAGAGGAGACTAGACAGTCACCTTGCTGGGGTCACCTGACCCCCAGTTATCTTTCCTGCGTGGTGCAGGGGGCTGGACCTGATGATCTTCCAAGGTCCTTTCCGGCCTTACAATCCATGAATCTGTCAAACTCTATATCCAGATGTCTGGGTATCCCGTTAGCTTAGTAAAACTCCAGAAGACCTTACTGCCTTAATACCATAATTGGGGATTGAATTTGATAGCCTAGTAGCAGTTTCTTGTCCCCTGCTATGCCCCCCTACCCCCATCAGCCCCTCACATACCATAATCACCTTTTCTCCCCAAGGTTAGCAACACTGCAAGAATTATTGCCTACCATATTGGTGGTCAGGAAAATATATTGCAGGCAGTTACAGGACATGAATTAGGATTTATTCTTTTTTTTTTTTTCCAGGGCAATGGTTTCTGGTGGGCCTTTTTACATGGATGGGGCAGTCTCAAAGTGTGCTACTAGGTTTCAGCATGAAAGCCATGATGCAAATTAAACAAAATAAAACCTTTGGGATACTTTGTCATGAAAAGATAAAAGAATGTTCTTTTGGCATGAAGATAATTGCTAGCAGATTTGGTTGGACCAGGCAATTGGTTTAAAGGGAGGAAGGAGGACCCAGGAAACTATAGGCCCATTAGTATTACCTTGGTCCTGAGGAAGCTCTTTGAGAAAAATATCCAGGAGCACATCTGTGAGGGACCAGCAGGGGAGGTTATGCTTAGGGGCAACCAACATGGATTCATTAGAGGCAGGTCCTGTCAGACCAACATGGTGATCTTCTATGACCAGGTCACAAAATCCTTGGATGCAGGTGTCGTGGTGGATGTAGTCTTTCTGGACTTTAGGAAGGCCTTTGACACTGTCTCTTACCCCATTCTCATTAAAAAATTAGGTGACTGTGGTGTTGATGCCTACACAGTCAGATGGGTCAGAAACTGATTGGAGGGGCCACACCCAGAGAGTGGTGGTGGACGGGTCATTTTTGACCTGGAGGTATGTGGGCAGTGGGGTTCCCCAGGGCTCAGTCCTCGGGCCCACACTGTTCAACATCTTCAACAGCAACTTGGACGAAGGGATGAAAAGGACCTTGTTCAAATTCGCGGATGACACTAAGATGTGGGGAGAAGTGGGCATGCTAGAGGAGAGGGACAGGCTGCAACTAGATTTGGACAGGTTACAGGGGTGGGCGGATGAGAACAGGATGGGTTTCAATACTGACAAGTGCAAGGTGTTGCACCTGGGGAGGAAGAACCAGCAGCATACCTGCAGGCTGGGAAACTCCCCTCACATCAGCACAGAGGCAGAAAAGGATCTTGGAGTCATTATAGACTTCAAGATGAACATGAGCCGCCAATGTGAGGATGTAGTCAGGAAGGCTAACCACACCTTGTCATGCATCCACAGATGCATCATGAGGAGGTCCAAGGAGGTGATCCTCTCCCTCTATATGACATTGGTCAGGCTGCAGTTGGAGTACTGCATCCAGTTCTGGGTGCTGCATTTCAGGAGGGATGTGGACAGCATTCAGAGGGTCCAGAGGAGGGCCACTCGCATGATCAGGGGGCAGCAGGGCAGGCCCTATGAGGGGAGGCTATGGAACCTGAACCTGTTCAGCCTCCACAAGAGAAGGCTGAGAGGGGATCTGGTGGCCATATATAAACTGGCTAAGGCGGACCAGCATGCAATGGGAGAGGCCCTGTTTCCCTGAGTACTACTGGGAGTAACAAGGAATAACAGCCATAAGTTGACCGAGAGTAGATTCAGGTTAGATATCAGGAAGCACTATTTCACAGTCAGGGCGGCTAGGATCTGGAACCAACTTCCAAGGGAAGTGGTGCTCACTCCTACACTGGGGGTCTTCAGAAGGAGGCTAGATAATCACCTAGCTAGGGTTGTTTGACCCCAGCATTCTTTCCTGCCCATGGCAGGGGGTTGGCCTTGATGATCTTCTCAGGTCCCTTCCGACCCTACCAACTATGAAACTATGAAATTTTGGAGTGAAAAAATGTGTGCTTAGGAGTAGACAGAAGAAATGCTTCAGAACACACTAAAGAATTTTTTAAGTGTTTCCTGTGCCAGTGGCCTACTTATTTGGGAATTCCCAATGGGTTCTTCAAATAGGTCAGGGCATTTGGAGGGTATCATATTCAGAACACAGGTTTGTAGATTGCTGAACCACTGGTGCTTACATTAATTCCACACTGAGATTAGCCTTCTGGATAATTCAGGGAGGTAGTTGTCATTTGATAATAGTTTAACAGAGTAGGGGGGCCTGAATTTAACCATACATTTATACTTGTTTCTCTCTCATTGTGTCTGTGTCTGAATAAAAATAAGTCTATCTATGAAGATTAGTGGTTGAATTAAGAATGCACTTAAATATATTGTTGGAGTGGTTCTTAGACTATCTGCCAGAATTGCAACCCATCCCCTTACATGGAAGTAAAGGAGATGAGGTGAGGGGAAATTCACACTACAAAAAATTAGACAAACCCTCTCGCCATGCAGTTGCATGCCTTGAGTCCATGTCTGTACCTCTTCTGTAATTATAGATACTGCACATCTACTGCCCTAGAAACCACCATAGGATTCCTTCCTGAAGGTCTGCAAATATATTTCAGAACCTAAGCACTAATGGTAATTAGTGGCCAAGAAAAGGTCCATAAAGAGATGCTTCTCTTATGAAGTATAAATCTGAAATGAATCTTTGTCTTTCCTAGTAAATTTCAGGTTAAAAGTTAATGATCTCTCTTAGTATTCTTTATCTCTGCAGACATTACATGGTAAGGTTTATTGTTTTCCTTATACCATATTTTTTCACATACCATGCTCAAAATTGCCTCCCCCCAGAATTGGGGTGTATGGATTAAGTGGGGAACCTGATTTTCTGACTAGGATACAAGCATCATGCTTTGATTCCTGCTTCACAGTGCAGCAGCTGTTGCACTACTATTCAGGCAGCTGAGGGAGTCAATTGACTTTAATGGCTCATAGTTTTCAGAAGATGTTAACAATCATTTCTCCTTTTCAATTATCTTGATATTCCATTAATAAAGCTAACCTATCATATGGGAGATTTACTCTTTATTAGCTATTCCTGGTCTTACTTCTCTTCTTTCACAGCTCTATAGATTGACAGATGATGTTAGGTTCTTTTCTAATACATTGGTCCATCCATGGAGGCCAGTCTTCAGCAACATCTAGGTTTTAGCTTTAGATAAGCAGAAAAGGGAGGGTGAGTCAGCTGAAGCTCTGTTGCTGATCTGTTCAGCCATAGCTCTGTAAAAAATCTTTTTCTTTTTTCATTCTGCTTTTCAAAAGAAGATGTGTATTCTAGGGTGTGTTATATGCAAGAAAATACAGAATTCATGTTAATTCTTAATATAGCATATAATTATCAGTATGCATTTAGGTATACATCTATAGAGAATATTTAGAATGCATTTGATCAAGTTATTGTACTTAAATAATCTTGTTTTGAATATTCAGTGAATGCGTTCCAATCTCAAGTTAATTTAAATAATACCGTAGTTTTGGAAAAAGAATTGAGTTCCATGAGATTTTCTTTATCTGTGTTTCCCATCTGGCTTGCTGTTATGAGCATTTAATCCTGTGTTTGCTGCCAATGTTTCCCAGAAAGCCTTATAATTGCTTGGAATTTGTATGAACAGTTCCAGTCTGGTGCACAATTAGGGATGCACTATAAAATTTTCATTGCTCGATTTAGTTGAAATTATAAGATGGATGGGGAACAATAATGACCATAGTTGTACCCTATAAAAATGACTACTAGAAATTTGCATGAAAGTGAATTTAATGATGACTTTTTTTTTTTTACTCTAAACTTGGGAAAAAAAATATAGTAATTGTTTTTTTTCTTTCTTTCTTTCTTTTTTTTTTTTAAACACGCTTGTATTTTGTGACTTTAAGAACCCTTTCCCCTTCCTCTAGTTGGGAATGTGGAATGTTTCATTCTGTGTGTATGTGTCTATTAACATTGGGGTGATGAAGTGAGTGTTTTGAGACTCTATAAACATAGAATGTGACTGTCTCCAATCCTCCCAAACAAAATTTGGAAATATATTATTTGCTCATATATAAAAATAGGTTCAGTCTTTCATTCTGCTGACCTGCACATCAATAGTGCAGGAAGGCATATGTCCAGTAATAATTGGCAGCTGGCATCAGCATCCTGCAAAAACACTGACAGCTTAGTCAGTGGGAAATCCCTTACACATGAATGGCACTGATTAGAGCTGTTTTCTAATGAAACTACATGTTTGTTTCTTGCCACAGTGAGGACTGATGCCCCTAATTCTTTTCTGGCTTGGTTGTTTAACTGTTATGGCTTCAAAAGGTTGTCTGGTGTTTAGCCACACATTTGCCACTGAAGTCAAAGGTAATTGTAATGGTAATTACCATTTTTGCTCTGAGGAGAGTTAGAGCTTGCTAACAAATTGTTTATAATTGTCACCCTGCTGGAACATTGGGATACCTGGAGCTTTAATGGCTGAGCAAAAATGTACTGAAGTACTGAGTCTGCTCTATATAGAAATGGACAGATTCCCTTGAGGTGTGTTGTAAAAAAAATATAATATATCAAAAGGATATATATGTATATCTTCCCCCTATCTTTGAAAGAAATAGGAAATACCTAATGACAGATATCCATATGGATTCTAATGTAGAAAGGGGTTTCTTGAATCCCATGCTTCAGGGGTGTAGGTTCTAGCTGTGTTGGTCTAAGGACATAGGCAGACAACGTTCTTTGGGTAAATCCAATCTCTCTTATTAGACCAACTCAAATAGTTGGAAAAATTCTTCTTTGCAAGCTTTTGGGTACAGTTACCCTTTGTCAGGCAGAGGAAGTATCTGCAGATGGTCTGTGATCTTCTTAGATGGAGCAGCAAAACAGCCAGAGGCCATTATGTATGCAAGAAATCCAGTCAGTTTAAATGTAAATTGAAGTGGTCAGTAGGTGAGAGACAGGTGGGTTGGGAAGGAATAAATGTAGCTGTAGTCAATGGATGAGAGATTGGAGGGGGCAGGGCGGGGAATGAATATAGCTGGTTAAAATTGAAGGGTTTACCTGGAGGGTCAGGTGTTAGCCAGTTTTATAATGTATCATAAATCCAAAGTTTATATTTGGTCCATGATTTTTGTATTCAGTAGATTGATTAAGTGAAGTTCATAGGCTTGTCTGTGAAAGGTGTTTTGTAAATTTCCTTTGAGGATTAGAACTGAGACATTGGAGAGATACGTGTTTATCTTGTGAGAAGTGTACATCCACAGGTAATTGGGTATGCTTGTCTTTGATAGATTTTAGGTGTGTGTTCATTCTCACCCCCCACCTGTCTCTCTCACCTACTGACCACCTCAATTCACATTTTAACTGACTGGCATTCTTGCATACGTACTGGCCTCTGCCTGCTTTACTACTCCATCCAGGAAGTGCACAGACCATCTGCAGATGCTCCCTCTGCCTGACAAAGGGTAATTGTACACAAAAGCTTGCAAATAATATTTTTTTCTGATTATTTGAGTTGGTCTAATAAAAGATATCAGATTTATCCCACAGAATCTCAAATGCCATGCAAAACTTCTGGTCCAAGTGAGAGAGATGCAACCCAGAATAGCATCAGCCCTGAGTACTAAACTGTGGAGACCCCATTTAAAGTCCCCACTCTGCCTTATTCAGATGAAGAATATACATTTGGGTGTGACATTTCTTATACGAGTACTCTAACCAGAGACCATGCTAGGGTAAATCTCTCAATATTTCCCCTTTCTGCTGTTCCCCCTTATAACATTTTTGAGAGCTCCTCCTAGAGTGAGTCTGACTCTCATAGATCAGTGGTTAGGATGCTGGAGTATGGGAGATTGGCTTCAAGACCTTGCATTGACCACCAGGCTATTTTGGGAACTCTCATGCATCTAAGGAGTGAAAAAAAAGTTCAGGAAAGGAGAAACAAACCTGGTGTTGAATCAACAGTGGAGACAGCATGAGTGCTTCATTAATCCTATGACAGTGTTAAACCTTTTATGCTTCTTGTTCTTTCTGGTAGAATAGTGTAGTGTGTTTTCATTCACATACAAAATGTTAACTTGATGCTCATTATGTAAACTGTTTACCTCTTATTTTTTTTACAGTCAAAGAAAGCTGGCATGTACTACCTGGGGCATGTTCCCATTGACACTGTCCCCCATTGAAGGATCCTTTCTTTACTTCTCATATTTATACTGAAAATCTATATCTACTAAGTGGAACTTTTCTTTCCAAAAAACAATAAATGAACCTGTTCCTTTTCAGGATACCAGCACATTCACTTCTTCTCATGATGATTTTCAGTTGTGCTAAATAGGGGTACAAAGCTGAGGCTTAAAAAGATTACTAGAACTGATGAAATTCTACAGTGCAGCACTAAATATCAAGCCTGTATTAAATATTTGTATTACAGATTGTAGCAGAAGTGTAATATGTATATTTCCCTATATATCATTGGCAATGCGTAGGGGGTGCATGCAGGTGCATGTGCACCCCTTGAGTGTGGCGGTGCACCCCCTGCAAAAAGGTGCAGCTAATGCTGCTGGCGGTGCCTACCAGCAGTTGCTGCTCCCCACCTCCAACTGCCGACACTACTAGCGACATGCGGGTGGTTGCTGACCGCTGGTCAGCGTTCACCACCTCCCTCCCCCTGCCGCTGACAGCACCACCGGTTACTGCCACCATGCTCCCGCCACTGATAATGCTGCCGTCGCCTGAGGGAGTCCGCTTTGCCCCCCCCAGCCTCCGGGGGCATGCGGCATTCATGCTATATGTGCAAAGGCAGAGATGACAGGGGTTGTATTTATTAATTTATATAACTGTTTTATTTAATTTGTTTTAAGGAGCAAAATCAAAATGGCAGCTAAACTCCAGCTGTCAAACTAAGGCCAAATCAGAAATTCCTCTTACTTTTACATCCTGGCAAGTGTAACTCAGCCAGACCCAGCGATCTAACCCTGAGTTGCTTTACTATAGAACAGATAAAATCTGGCAGGAGCAATGTCTGCTTCATCATAATGCTCACCAAAGGACTTGAAATATGGCCCAGGTATGTGATCTCTATGATTCTTACTGCAGAAAAGGCAGATTTGTATTACTGTAGTTCAGTAAGTAAATTATTCATGTAATAAGCATCAAGGTGATATTTTGCACGTAACTACATACATGTGAGCACCTCCAAAGATTAAACCCAGTTCCATCCCTGGATTCCATGGCCTCCTACTAAGGCTGGCAATGAGGGTGGCAAGTGGTATCAATTGTGGAGGAAGGTTTTGAGCTTCTTCTAGGGTTTTACTTGAATAAACATTTCCTGAAAGGATTTGGGTGACTTTTTAATAACCAGGGAGACTTAACTGTATAATTCTATAACTACTTAAAGTGATGGCTTTTTCATATAGTAAAAATTCTATAATTAAGTACAAATTTAAGTTGACACTGGAAAACATTGCAACTCTTAGAAGTTTAACAGTTTGTCCATGGAAATACCATTTGTATGGATTTGATCATGGTTGTAAATGATCTTTCATTTACTCAAACCTTTCATCATCAAAGATCCCAAGAGCACTTTTAACTTTATAAACTGATGCACAAACAATGTATCCACCACTGAGATGCAGTTACTTGGAAACCGTGGGAAATGTGGTAAATCTTTATCAGTACACAGCAACACTGTATAACATTCTAGGAGAAGAAACAAATAATTTCTTTTCCAAGTTAAATTGTAGGGATGTTTTTGGTTAAAGTAATTCACAAGTAATTTAATCAGAACACTGGCATAAATCCTTCCTTTTAGGCCAAATGCCATGGATATTTAATATCCCAATAGACCAGACAAGACCTCAGTGTTTAAGGCCTTTTCCAAAGAAAACAGTACAAAGAAAATTGCATAGAAATAAATTAATCTGCATTAGTAAGATCAAGGTCAAAATGGATATGGCTAGGATTTGAACCTTTGTTTCCAAAGAGTCTACATCTTTCAGACCTGAGTCTTGACCATTAAGCTAACAGCACCTATATTGTACTTGGGCTGTACTAACCAAATGATCCATAGGATTTAATGCATTGATTTTGGTGTTGAAAGGGAAGCAGTGATTGCTAGAACATTCCTAAAACATGTATCACTAGGATATTGGCACCTGGGGGTGTTTTGTGTAGTGGCTAGAGAAAGTGTAAGCTGTGCAGAGTAGAACAAAAGAAAGGCAGGCAGATTGACGGGTTAAGGACCAGAAGCATTGTTTCATGTTTAAGGATAGATCATCCACTCTTAATGGGCACATATGACAGGCCATTAAGTTCACTGAGATCTCCAAAGGATTATATTTCTCAGGAGGCTAAACTGTGCACCACAGACAGCAAACAGGTGGGACCAAATTCCAACTAATGCTTCAGGCTCATTCAATAGCAGGAATTGATCAGACGACATATGCCCAGGTGATCCCAACAACTGAAGCAGGTCTTATTCTTTGCAGAGGATGAAAAAAAATACCCACTAGAAAGGACCCTGACAAGCTAAGATGAAGGAAAATCCCTTCCTAAACCCAAACATGGTGATCAGTCTGACCTTAATCATGTGAGCAATGCACATTAATCAGTCATCTCAGGAAGGGGATTCTCTGTGTCATTTCCCAGAAATGATCCACCCCATTTAGTGTCCAGACTCTAACCATGACCAGTCCCTGATGCTTCAGAGGAAGACGGTGAAAAAAGAATGAATAAAACAAACTAAGGAAAAAAATCAGTCAGTGCTTGGCTGGGAGGTTGAAACACCCATACAAAAGATGTTATTATAATCATTATCTAAATGCAAAATTGCAATTGTTAAGTATGTTGTGGATTATATAGGCAATCCAATTCTTCCCAAGGTGTGTGGAGCAGCAGGGGAACTCATAGATACACAGATTATTAGGTCATTCAGCAATCAACCAGCCTAAACTATTTATTTCACTTTCTCCCCAATACAGTCTATAGATTTTTTTTCTGGGGTTGGAAAGAAACTTGCCTTTCAAAAATATTTCTAATTAAATTTTTAAGACTCCAAATGGTAGCGATCTTATCATCTCCCTGGGCTTTCTGGTTCTCTAATGAGTTTTTTTGTCACATCGTAGTATAAAGTGGCTTTAAAGTATTTGGCTAAGGGGATCTTGCCCTTGGGCAGAAATCTTTGTTTCTATACAACTGGTGGAAACTAGCTGCTCCCATCACAGCTTAAGGTGAGCAAGGGGACTCTGTATTGGCATATGGACCATTATGGACATTATAGCAATGGCAGAAGTTAGGGGAAGATGCTGCTGCTTTAGCTTACGTGAGAGTTGGCCCAGGATGGAACAGCAGTAACTGGTTCCATGCATCTTCTCTACCCTCCACTATGTTTGGATGTAGTGGAGAATAAAAGCCGCACCCATTGCAGCTTGAGTGGAAGAGTGAAACAAAGGGCCACTCAATGAGTTCATCCAAGTCTTGTAGCTACTCTCTGAAATGGAGTAGCAGTCTTAAAGGCTAAGTACAGATGATCAAAAACCCTGAGGCAGAAGCAGTCTAAATTCTGTGTTTTAATCTATGCACCTTAGGTTAGGTAGGGAGCAAACAGAACAGATGTTTGTCCTTTAGTGGGGGGTGGGGAGGGGGCAGGAAATACAGCTGAGGATACCATCCCCTAGTCTTGATTCAGCACAGCTTGGGGGCCAGTGAGGAGAGGGTTTTCCCCCCACACTACCCCTACTGGTCAACATGGCCCCTCTCCTTAGCCACAACCCCCCCCAGCAGACAGCTGTTAGCAGTAGTGGGGATGGAAATGGAGGCCCCTGCCCCAGTATCAGTTTCCCCAGTCCTGACCCAGCACAGCTGGGAGAGGCCATGCAGCAGGAGCTTCCCACCCACCACAAACTACGTGACCTGGCTGGACAACCCCCAGCCCCACCCCCTGCCAGTGACTGGCTGTCAGTGGTGGTGGGGGAGAGAAGAAGCCCCCCACGGTATTGGCCCTCCTGAAGCATTATGACTCAGGTCTAGGGGTGGGGTGGGGATGGGAGCCTCAGTTCTCCCCCTCATTCCCCCCTGCTACCGCTAACAGCTGGCTTGAGGGGAGGAGTTGCAATGGCTAGCCAGGTTGAGCAGCAGCCCAGGGGTAAGTTCCTACTGTGCAGCCCCCCCAAGCTGTTCTGGCTTAGGTTTGGTGGGGGCTAGGGCCATAGCAGGGGTCTCTGTTCCCCCTTCCCCCTCATTGCTGCTGACAGCCACTAAATCTGATACTACACGCATCCAAGTCTATCTTAGACTGGGTTCCGCCATTTTTAAAACTGTGTTTGTGTGTGCTGAACTTCTGTATTCTTATGGGTTTAGACCAGTTTTCGGTCACATGTACTAGTTTATATAATGTCTGCACCAGGCCAAAATCTCATTACAAAGCTGCGGTTAGGTTTGCTAGCAATTCTTCATTACTGAAGTTGTTTAATGTGGTAATGTGTCCCTCTTTCCTTTCATATACAGGGAACTTTCCTTTCATATACAGGGAAATTACATGAATAACTTAAACTAGTCTTATTGGGAATATACCTACTAGAGTTCTCGTACAAGGAATGAGGAACACCTGGAAATTGTTGATCTTTGCATTAGAAATGTTTCCTGTTAAATTAACATTAGTCTCTTTTAAAGCTAGACATCCTAGAAAATAAAACCATCTTTCAGGTGTTATGAGTTAGTAACTTCTTTTTTTATCATTTAATAATGGGAATGACATTTCACTCACAGTTTTCAGAGACAAAACTCCTGTACTCTTTTCACTTGATAACTTTCCAAGAAGCCCGCTGTTTGAATATGTGGCACATTGAATACCTGTGCTGTTCCAGGTAATATTAAATTTGGATACCTAATTCGCATTTTCAGATATGTTTGTAGGTATATACTGGTCATTTTACACTCCAAGTACATATATAGGTGTGCAGTATACATACTGCACACAGAATCAGCCATTTGTTTGTGCTGTTCATTGGACAATTAGTGTAAATGCATACATTGCATCTGGTTTATCACTGCATTATTTCAGCTAACATCAGTATAATACCATTGAAATCAAGGCCATTATTTTGGTGTAAAACTATGGTAATACAACAATAATTCAGGTCCCTGTCTCTATAGGTACCTGTTTATACCTGTTTGAATATATTCTGTGGGTACACTTTAATGTGTATTCTAATGTATGTAAGAGTCAAGAATTTGTAGGGTGATATCTTTTATTGGACTAACTATGTATTTGGGGTATAGACAAGATTTCAAATGCAATCCATTCTTCCTCAAGGCACATTTCTGGATACAAATGCCATTTTTCATTCTTTGCACTTGAGAAGGAGCTACAAGTAAAGAATTTTTTGTTAACTTTTTTTCCTTAGCCAACAGCTTATTGTCTGCTATTCCATTTTCCCCTGGCTATTAAAATGAAGAATAGAAATGGGCTTATATACAGACATATTTTATGTTACTTTATATGTAAACTCCTTAATGTGTATGAGGAAAATCAAAGAGATTAAGGAGTATTAGAGGTCAGTGTTATTTAACCCACTTAAAATTAGTTTGATCCTTTGGAGAAATGTTGATGACAAGCATCAGATCAACTTAGGCTGTTCTTTTGATGTTGAAACCTCCTTATGGGCTTTTAGGATAAAGCCAAATTCACTGACTTCCTACGTTAGTGTAATCCTGAGCTAGTCATACTTGAACTTATGTGTTACAAGAAAATGTAATCATGAATTTAAAGCAAAAAGCCTTATTCTGAAATTAATGGATACTGTAGAGAAAGTGCATTGACAGAATATTGAATTATGATGTTACAAGTTGTATTCAGCTTAGATTAGAACTTTACTCCTTGTTACCTGGATGTATTGGGTGGTCCATAAGGAAATTGGGATTTGTTGAAATGTCTGGGATAAACTTGTAGTTTGCATTCTAATAGACTGTAGATCTTTCCAGGCTATGACAAAAGTTAGCCCCACTCTATCTAAGAAACCTTTGTTGGCAGAACAATGGTAGCAAAAGTTCTGATTTTTTGCAACTTTTCTATATCTGTTAAGGCTCTAGTGTAACCATGTTATGCTGGTTGTCAGCATAAATTATGTGGGCCCCTGGCAGCTGGTGGGGCACAGGGGTATGGCGGCACTGGCAGTGGCAGGAGCACATTGGGGGTAAGCGGGGAGCTCCCAGAGATGCCACTGGTGCTGTTGGCAGCGGGTGGGGGGGGGGAGTGGCGAGCGCCAACCAGGTGGCTGGCAGCAATCACTGACTGCCTGCAGATGCTGCTGGTGTTGTCGGCAGCAAGGTGGGGGAGGTGGGAAGCGTTGACCACCTGCAGGTGCCTCTGACACAGTTGGCAGCTCCTTTTCATAGAGCATGCACCGCCATGCTCAGAGGGTGCACGTGCACCCTCTACGCATCACCAATGGTTGTCAGTGCTCTTGTCAGAATAGCTTATTTCACTTGGAAATTGGCATATGGTAAACTGGCAAAAGCTCTCCTTTTCTGACATGCGTTGTGTCTACACTAGCATAATTTGCCAGTGGAACTCAACCAACAAACTTTTCTAGGGAAGACCAGGCTTAATCAGCTTCTCGTAACTCGCTTAGTTGCATAATGGTACAACAGAGTTTTGTTCTCAGCAGTTATGTAACACCACTTACAGTGTTAGCACTGCTTTTGGTGTTAGTGTTTTCCCATTACTTAAAAGCATCAGTTTCTCCCAATAATTTAAATGATAGATGAAAATCCGAAATAAATAAAAGGAGTTGGTAAAAGGGTGATGTGAATCAGATTTTGTTCGGGTCTAGAGTCCAGGAGTTTGGAGGTAATTGTGTATTCTTAACATAAGAAGAATAACAAGGAAAGCTATTTCTTTACCAGTTTATTCTAAAAATACAGAGCTAAAGGGAGGAGAAACAATTAGCATATGTTAGGGGGGTGTCCCTAAAAGAAAAAGTTGAGTCAAGGTGAGCTTTTGGCAACTGCAGCTGTACCAGCCAAAGAAAAGAGCTATAGTTAGGCATGCATAAAGAGTAGCAGGTGGAGACAGAGAACAGAGTTCTGGGGCAGAGAGATGCAGTCTGGAGGGGAAAAACTGCAGAACTGTCTGAGGAGAGCCACCTCTCCAAAACCAGTGTTGATAGTGCAGTGCGAGTACATGTAGGTCCCTCAGAGTTGTTCATGTGCCACTTTAATGTCCACTCAGGCTTCTGGTTTAAGAAGACAAGAATAGGTATGAGATTCTCAGGGTCTATAGGTATTCACTGGAATGATATGACCCTATTAATGTCAAAGGCACTATGCAGAAGGTTGAAACAGATAATACAACTGGAAGGTTTTTATCATTGATCTGACCTATTTTATCACTTTGGTAAATATGTATAGAAGCAATCAAATGCGATTCTGTTATTTTTAAAATGTTTGGATTAATTTAAAATTAGGCAAATTTTCTAGGATGGAAGTGGTTTGCAGCTTTCTCTCTATGGAAAGTTGTTACTTCTTCGCTGCTCCTGCAAGTTGGGACCCCCATCTCTGCCCTGGTCCTTGCACACATGTCCAAGCATGTAGCTGAATCTAAAACTGCTTGCCACGGGTGAATCCAGAGATGGTGCAGTTGCATCTCCCTTTCGGACCATGCCATGGCAGCAGCAGCCAGGGATATTGTTAAGGCTGCAAAGCAGGTGAGAATCCCCCTTATCTTCCCCTTCATGTTTAGCGGCACAAACCCTTCCCTTCCATTTCCCCTTTCCAACTCACCATTATTTGGCTGAGCCAGAGGTTGAGAAGGCTCCAGAACTGCTCCAACTAAGCTGTGCGGGGAGCTGGAGTCGACAGCAGTAGCAGTGATGGGCAGGTTTCTTCTTTCTGACTTGTCCACCTGGGTGTTCTCCGCCAGCCTGAGAGCATGTGCAAGTGTTGAAAACCTGCTTACCACTGACATGGTCCCTAGTTGAGCTCAGCTCCCTGCTCTTCCCAGCTGGAGTGTGGCAGGAGTGACCCTAGAGCTCTTCTTCCCTCCCCACTGTGCTTTCCCTGGTCAGCTGGGGACAGTGGGAGTGGTGGGTGAGGATGAAGGAATGGAAGGGCATGTGCTGCTGAATGCTGAGGAGAGGAGAGGGGTGCTGAAAATAATGCGGGTGGAGTGCTTACCTTATTTTGGAATGTCAAAAACATCCCCAGCTGCTGCTTCTACAGTGTGGTTTGCTGCTCTGGGCCAGGGGTGGGGGGAAATGGGGCTTGGGATTGGAGCAGGTGTGCAGAAATATCTGCAGTATTTCCCACACCTGCTTTTACAAAATCCTGGACCCGCTTTACCACCCTCTCTGTGTTTTGCCTACTTCAATTTATAGGCATGTCGTTTTTAAAATCTTCATGCTTTTGGAGAAAATTAAAGAGACAGGTTGGTAATGGTAGCACAGTTTAGAAAGTGTGATGGCAATATAGTGCGGTAATTAATGTGAGTTCAGGTTTGGTCTGCAGAGTCATCTATAGTTAACCTACTTAATTTATGGCGTATGAAGATGATGGTTGGAGGAAAACACACATTTCTCTTCTTTAGTAGAGGATTTTATTTCAAATCTTTCCCATTTTAAACAAAAAAGGCAAAAGCTGTAAAGCTAGGCTGAAGCATCTTCTCATACTAGGATCATAATCAGATGTTCTTTTTGTAAGTGTGTGTGTGTCTTCCATGAATTCTCAATTGCATAATTTACTGTAAGTATGAGAAGAGGAAATGAAAATTAGGAAATGCTGGTGTGACCAAATGAATAATTCTCCCTCTCTAATTTCCTTCAAATTTAAGGATACTGTAATTCATTCTTACCCAACACTTAGCAAAAAGCAGCTCCTATTTAATCTTTGTAATCCTGGCTTTGAAGCTGCAGCAGCTTTATAATTTTCTGTACAAGTAGCAATCACAGCAGTGGTTTTGATTAAATGATTACCCATAGGCATGCTCTTGAATGAAATGACAGATGTACTCTGCTAAGATTCAAGTAGATGCTATGAACTGGGTAACTTTCTTTTGGGCGTGAGTGAGTTTCTGATAGCATTATGTACTATTACCAGGAATTAACAGCGACACAAAACATAGTATATTACATTCTCTGACTAGCTTTTGTTGAATGGGAAATAAAAGCCTGATGAAGGTCAAACCTCTCTTGAGCGCTTGTGGCGAGTATGCATATATATGCTGAGAGTGAGTGCCTGTGTCAGCAAGTGCTACCTCAGAAAGATCTTGAAGAGTCTGAAGATTTTTCTGCCTTTCTCTGTTGTGATTTAAAGTACTCATCCCTTTCTTTGAAAATTTGCCAGGATTGTGTGAATCATGTCGAACTTTCTTTTAATAAGAGGCTGACCTCCTGGTGGCTGAAAGGAAATTCTAAGAGATAGCAGCATGAAGATCTTTTTAAATGGTGTTCTTTGTTTCTGTGTTTTCTCCATTTATCTTCAAGCGCCTTTGTGGGCTCTGGCATTATGTTCAGTGACACCCACAATAATACCAGTTTAGGGTGAAACATTTGGACTTCCAGCAAAAATAGCGTGAAAAGTTAGCAGATCTGCATGCTTTATGAAGAATGGAACATTTTGCATTTTCCTCTTCAATTCTTTTCGGTTTTCCATGAATGCAAGAGGTAGGTTATTGCCAGCTAAAAACAAATCTCAGAAACCTGCTCTTACATGACACTTTTTTTTGTTTATTTGTTCCTTTTTGTGGAGCAGAACTGAACAAATACATTCCCACAGCTTTACATAATACCTTTTGTAAAAGGCATAGCCAGGCCACTGCTTCCTGGAATTGTGCTGTATGGGAGCTTTACATTTGCAATAAAAAGTGGAGTTTATTGCACAACAGAAAGTGCAACTGAGGTTAAGCAGAATATTCTCAATGTAGAGAAAGAAAAGGTTATTTCTGACACATTTTGCAAGTTAGAGATACACTTCTCACAAGAAGCAGCCTGCCAATTGTAGTCAGTTTTCTGGGTACTGTACCATATTTCCTTTTCTGGCAATAAATATGAGCAGAATTGTGGTACAGTACACTTTGTATCAGACTCCCTCATATAGCAATAACCTCTGCTACTGCATAGAAGCTTATTTTTCTTCTTTACTGTAGAGTATAAAGCTTATTGGCAACTGTAATGTTTGCAAAGGGGAAGGAGAATAAAAAATGGAAGAGTTGAGGGGAAAGGTTAGGGGAGAAAAGAGAATTGTGAAAGGATAGGAGAGTATGAGGTACAGGAAAACAGAAGACGAAATAGCTGAGCAATGAGGGGGAGTTATAGGAAACAGGATTCTAAAAGGGAAACCAATTATTTACCCTATCCTTTTTATCTCTTTTGGCTTCTTCCCCCCCTCTTTTATTGTTATAGGAATAATCTCTCTTCTTCTCCCCCTTTAACACAGTTCTTTTTGTGTATTTGAAGTGGTAACTCCATCATCTCTTCAAATGGTGCATGCAAATTTCCCAAATCATTAAAGGGAACAATCACAGTTGTCCAGTTTTGTTCCCAGGCTTCATAATGGTTTTGGTCTTCTCTGGTTGAAGGCCTATCATATCCCCTTTCTTCCTTATACAGTATGTATTTTAAAAAGAACAGCAGCTGTTTGTCATATAACCCTTTGCTGTAAAAGAGCTTGCTTTCCCACACTGCCCTCTGCCTACTTTTTTTTTGCTGCTATTATTAAAGTCGCTGGGTCAGGGGACAGCTCTGGACTGTCCCACTCTCCTGCAGGGCCTGGGCCATGGACCTGGTTTAATTAGTCTGAAAACCTAGTGTGTATAAACACAGATGCGACGCTTCAAGGCTTAATTCATTTGAAAACCTAGTGCGTGTAAATCCAGATGTGATGCTCCAAGATAAACAAGTTTAAATTTTATAAACCTATTTAATTTAATAAGGATTAAACCCATGGTGTGTACAGGCACCCTAGGATTTTAAGTATGCATGGTCTTGTTTAATTGTTATTTATCATAGGGGCTGGAAGAGACCACCAGAGGTCATCTAGTCCAACCCCCAACCTGAATCAGTACCATCTCTATCCAAATCATTCCATACAAATCAATTGTCTTATCTATTAGCAAAACTACAGTCAGCCCTGACACAACTACAACCCTAATCTGTCATAGATAAAGCAGGGGGATCATGGCAGCCAATGTCCTGCTGCTACAAGGGTTGTTAAACTCAAGAGATCGAAGGAAGAGGCCTACCCCACCCCTACTATAGAGGAAGACAAAAACCCCATAGTCTGTACTAATCTGCCCATGAGAGAAAATTCCTTCCTGATCCCAAATATGGCAATCAGTCTGACTCTGAGTGGAGGGGCAAGATCCCACAGCCAGAACCTTGCAGTTTTAAATTCCAGCAGGAGCACTGGCACACCCCAGTCACAATCCCTGACTTTGGTTGTAGTCAATACCCAATAATTCTGAGTTAAAAACTCCTGATACATTTGGCATCAGAAGGGGAAAAAAAATTCCTTCCTGGCCCTACGTGGCAAACAGCAAAACACAGAAACATGGGAAATACCCATAATAGAACATAATCACAGCTGTGCCTATCTCATTCCTAACTGATGCCTGTCCAATCTCTTCTTGAACACCTCCAACTTGTAGTTATTGTGAAAAATGTGACTTATAAGTGGGAATTTGTCTGGAGAAAGGATATGGCTTTGTGGACCAAAAGTACTGCCCTGTTAATTGGAGGGTCTCACAGTCTACAAGCTTATCTCATATTAGCATGATATAAAGCCCACTGAAAACAATGGAAAGATTACATCTGTCACTCATGTACATCCCATTCTCTCAGTCGTTGTTTTAAAATACTTCTTGAATGTTTCTCCTGAGGGTAGGCCCTGTTTTCTCAGAAATCACTTGGATGAGAACTCTATAAAGACTTATTTTTGGCACAAAGTGTTGGGGTATAAGGGATGGAGGACAGGAACTGCATATATCTTCATTCACAGTTTATGTGCAAGTGGGTCAGGAGCTAAAATCTGGATGCCTATGTGATTCTGAGCCTAATGTGTTCATTGGATATAAACACTTGGCAACACTTTTTTTTTTAACCATAAGTAGGTCATTCCCATGAACTGTGTGTGGGAGAAACTACACCACAAGATCTTTCCCCTCTAATCCACAGTAGTGCATGAATCCATCATTTGGAGCAGTGACTCAAAAGGCTTCCAAGGAGGGAAGCATACAAGAAAACCCACCCCATTCTCATGGAGCTGATACTCTAGGCAGCAGTGCAATTAACCAAGCCATAGCAAAATGTCATAATAGAACTAAATGCCTTGTCCCAGAATATGTTTTATTGTCAATTGCCTCTAGAATCATAATTTATATTGCTATAAAATCTATTCCTATGGAACTAAGCAAAATGAGGAAAGGAACCATCAAGCCTCAGTGGAATAATTCACTTGTTACAATTAATAAAGAAAGGTATTTTCAAGTGGGTGTGCCTGTGCCAGAGCATATGAGACTGTTTTGTATTTATTGGTGTGTTTTTCCTCAATGAGCAAGTCTTAGTGTATATCCATCCCATAATGCTGATGAACAGAGACAGTAACCATTATCCAAGATGTGTAGCATCTTGCAGCAAGTGGGCTGACTTTATATAGCTGTTGTGGTGAGATGGAATGCACAGAGCATGACCTGGGAGGTTATTTCTCCTATGTTATATATTAAGTTAGCGGATTTTTATTATACATGTTAAAAAGAGCTTTATTTAATTGTGACTTTTAAATGAGAGAAAAAATGTAGTGCTTATACTGTACTAGTTCCAGAGTTTCCTAGAATCATTAATGTACTTTTAATGATAGTTGCAATATCATAGTTACATTTGATAATGACAAATCCATAAATTTACTGTTAAAGTAAGAGTGACATACTGAGCTATGGTAAGCTGGTGTGGTGAGAGAGGGGAGGCAGTATGATGAAGTATGTTTTTCTTTTTAAATAGAAAAACAAAGTGATTTAAGTCGCTGGGAATATCTCCTAGCCAATTATGTTTTTGGACTGATCTCTCTATCCCACAGTTGCCATTCCTTATCCAACAAGCCAAGTCATAAGACTGGTATATAATATCTATAATATGTGTATTTAAGAAACCACACACAACCACAAACTTAGATAGATCATGTTTGACTAAACATCATCACATGGAAATAGCTCATATAATTCTCGGTGGACACTGAAATGCCAAAAATGCCTAGGGAAATGCTGCCTGGCCATTATCCCTCAAGCTATTTTTAGCAGCTGTGGCCACTTTTTTGGATACAGTCATCCCTGCTCACCCTAATGGTGCTTGATGGAAGCTAAGTATATTGTGCAGAGTTGCTTTGTGGCTGCAAGCAAGAATAGCCAGAATAGTAATGATATGTCATTGCTCTAACTTACTCTTTTCCTACTTTGTTGCAAATATTCTTGCTGCTTGAGGAAAATTTTAAAATTAAGTATTTCTAGGTAAATATATTGATCTTTTCCACCAAAGTCCATTAAGTTCTTTCTTTTTTTAAAAGCAAATGTATAAGAACAAAAAGGTTGAAGGATTATATCCATTAAACTTATTTAGTGGAATTTGGCAAAATGTTAATATGAATAATGTCAAGGTCAATGATATTGGGCAACCTCATGAGAATTAATGAAATCCAACCACTTCCTATTGGTATGCAGGCCTGAGAATGGTGACAATGAGAGAGTGTGCATGCTACCAACTCAGACTATAAATGGTACATACCCCAGCGTGCAGTGCCTTTTGGCCTGTTCCACTGAACAACATCGGGAGTCTTTGTTATGGATTAAGCGACCAGCCCAAAATCAAATTATGAACCTCAAATGAGGTAAATCAACTCATGATTATGAGATGTATCTCTTTACAGAAAGGACTCGCCCCATTTAGTCATGTTTTTATTTCAGAGTCTAATTCAAACATAAGGCATCCAATAGCCTACCTTCAGGGTGTTCTGTTTTGTTTGACTGATTTAAACACAGTTGTAGAATTACATTGTTATAACTTTCCCTCTAGACAAACAGGTTCTTTATGCCACTGTTTCAGTCCAAAGAGCCAAATAATACCTTTTTTATTGCAGTATTTTTAGACATTGGATACATCTGGAAAAATATTCAAGCAGATAATTAGATTGCATTAGCAATGTGTCTGTTGTGGTTTCCCTGATCCCAAAGAAGGCAGCCCTTTATGAAGTACTTGGCCACAGTCTCTGCAAAATCTGCTGTGTAAATTGGCCCACACTAAAGCATGTGGAAAACATTTTTTGGCTGAAACTTAAAACCATTCATGTGGCTTTGAGACAGGGAAGCTCAGCCTGCCAACATCAATAGAACTTTGTACTACAAACCAAAATGGTCATTTAGACATGTGTACTTTCATGCTCGCAAATGCACTGAGGTCAAATATTTTTTAATCTTGGGAATTTTTCCTCTTTATACAGCCTTGTATTTCACGCAGGAAATGAGGCTGAGTATAACAAACACAAATCATTGAGACTGACAGAGCATATTGGGTTCAAAACTCAAGCTTTGACTCTAATTGCTCTCCAAAGGCCTCTGGCTCAAGGTAACTGTTGATTTAGTTCAGCTGTTTCAAATCAGCACTGTAAGGTCTTGCTAAGACAAACTGGTTAGGCCACATTACATTTGTACCATTGGATCCCTTGGGTATAAGTATAACACAGTTAGCATTTTAAAAGATTGCATTTGTCTGTACACTGCAGGCGGTAATTACAAGCAGGCAAATCTTTTGTGAAAGATGGTGTGACCTTCCTTTTGGTGAAAGAGTGATGATGGCTTCTAGAGGAGGAAAAATAATGTTTCCATTCAGGGTTCAGAGAGGGAACCCCACCTTGTTTCATACACAAGCCAACATTGACAGACTTTGGTTGTATTGCCATGTTGTTTATTTGTTTTCATGTATACCAAAGGGAATTTATAGCTTTAAAATTTCGAGGTTCTATTACTATACTGTGGAAAAATACTATACCCCCTTCTCAGGGTGGAGAAAATATTGGACAAAATATACCCTCCCACAACATGAGTTAGCATGAGTTGACATCTGTTCAATACCAAGTGTGTGCTTGCTATATTATTGGCTGCTTCCCACATTAACTGGGCTTACTGTTCGGGATTACCCAAGGGTGTATGAATCTGTTTGCTGTTACATTCTCTTACTTGTCTTAGCAGTTTAGGTGCAGAAGTGTGATCTATCCATATCTATATATCCATCTGTCTGTATTCAGCAAAACAGTGTACCAAAAATCTAATTCCCTGAAGAGGAAGCACAGTGAGTTAATATCAAGTTTAGTGTTTACCATGCCAGGTACAGCCGTATAACTTAATTTTCCTTAGGTCAAATAGGGCCTCCTTAAGTCCAGAAGCAGTTTTACATTTGTCAGATTTGCGTCTGCAAACTATGGATATATTGAACTGGATTGAACAAAATGCATTTATCTTAGCACCTGTTGAAGGAAGAGTGTGGGTCTGAGCACCTTTCTGCTCCCATAATAATAGGACTTTCTCTAAGTTACAGACAGGCTTACTGGCCAGGGAAAGTTGAGCATGAGGCACTCTGGTGTGAAAATTTTGTTCTGCCCTCAGTGCTGGTGGTGTGCATTGGGAGCAGTGACATAGATTTGGCTACACTGGCTCCTGCCACCTGAGGAATCCACAGAAGTTTTTTTGTTAGGTAATTTGATGAGCAGGTAAAAGTAGCTAGTCAGCAAGGATGGCCCTGTTAATTTACCATATTACTGCAACACAGTACTTGGAGGCAGTTGCTTTAGCCTCCATAGAGCCCCCCCTTCCTCCCTCCCATGGTTGCTGATGCCTTGACAAAGATCTTTTTCCAGTTGGGTTTCCCCTCCAAGATCCTAACTGACAGGGGTGGGAATTTCCTGGCTGAGGTGATGGAGTGCCTGTGAAAGTGCTGTCGGGTTAAAGACCTCAAGACCACAGCCTATCACCGACAGACCAGTGGGTTAATGGAGAGGTTCAATGGAACCCTGAAGGGCAGGCTGAAGACCTATGTGGACTCTTACCCCAAAGACTTGGGACGAGAAGCTTCCACATTTGCTCTTTGCTTACAGAGAGGTACCCCAGGAGTCTACAGGGTTCTTGTGCTTTGAGTTGATGTTTGGAAGGTGAGTCAGGGGTCCTCTCAATCTTTTGAGAGAGGAGTGGGAAGGAAAAATCTCCTCCTTCAAAATATAGGTGGTGGAGTATGTGCTAGGCTTTTGTGAGAATCTGGTTGACATGATGAAGATGGTTCGAGACTCCCTGGCCCAGGCCCAGGAGAATCAGTGTCTGGTTTGATAATGGGACTCGCTTGCATACCTTTGAACCAGGGGACAAGGTTATGGTTTTCCTGCCATTAAAATCAGACAAGTTTCAAGCAGCTTGGGAAGTTCCCCATATGATCCAGGACAAGTTGGATGATGTGACTTACGTTGTTGCCATGAATAAGTCAGGTAAAGGCCTAAGGTGGTACATGTAAATATATTCTAACTTTTACTATGACAGGAATGATGTTGTACTTTGGATTTCCTCTGTCAAGGAATCGCCTCAGGAACTAGAGGTGTGTGGAGCTGGTTGTGTGTGCTGACTGGGAGGAAGAGGCAGGGATAGAGGAGCTGTATACAGCTCTCTGAGACTTTGAAACAGTGTTCTTGAACAAGCCAGGTAGAATGGACCTGGCAGAACATACTATAGACACAGGCAGCCATTGCCCTATTCATTCAATGCCCTACCCAGTTAATGGGAAGGTTCTGGAGGAGATAAAGCATGAGCTCACCGACATGCTAGAGCTAGGGGTAATACGGCCTTCATTGAGTCCCTGGGCCAGTCTGTTTTACTCATCCAAAAGCAGGATGGGTCCATCCAGTTCTGTGTGGACTACAGGAAGCTGAATGGGATCACCACCCCTGACACTTACCCTAAGTCCAGGATGGACACCTACTCGACACCCTGGGCCAAGCTGAGTTCATCTCTACTCTTGATCTGTCCTGGTTCTGCAGAAGGCACTGGGTCCAGATGCTATAGCCAAGTCTGCCTTTACCATGCCTTTGGGACTGTGTGAGATCACAGTCCTCACTTTTTATTTGCACAATTCTTTTGCCTCTTTTCAAAGACTGATTAATAACTTGCTATGAGGATTTGAGCACTTTGCAGTGGCTTAGACATCAACGACATTGCCAACTTCAGCCAGGACTTTGACTTGCACCTGATTCATCTAACCACTGTGTTGAAAAGGATCCAACAGGCTGGAATAATAGTAAAAGCAAAGAAATGTCAGTTTGCATTGCCTGAAGTGGTGTACTTGGGATACTGTGTGGGTGGGGCATGATTGCTCTGATGTGGGATAAGACTGTGAGTCCATTAGAGACTGACCACCCCCACAGACTAAGAAGCAGGTCAGAGCCTTCCTTGATCTGGTGGGGTACTTCTGAAAGTTTGTCCCCTCCTTTGGGGAAGCAGTTGCTCCCCTGTACAAGCTGACAAGAAAGATCAACCCTGATTGGGTAGTCTGAAAGCAAGAATGTCAACAGGCATTTGACACCTTGAAGGCTGCCCTGATCAACCAGCCAATTTTAAGGGCACCAGTCTATGATAAGTCCTTCTGTGTGGCCACTGATGCCTCAGACACCAGACTTGGAGCTGTGCTTCTGAAGGAGCAGGAAGGGACATGACACCTGGAGGTTTACTTAAGCCTTGATTCCCTGTGAATGGAACCTATTATCTGTGCATAAGGGCAATCGTCTGGGTACTGAACAAGCTGAGGCCCTGTTGGTGGGGACAGCAGTTCACTGTCCTATCAGACCATGCCCTACTTCAATGGGTGCAGACAACACAGAGCACCAATGCCAAGCTTCAAAGTGAGGCATGGCAGCTTCAGGAATTCAACATGAAAGTGGAACACATTAAGGGAAGCCAGACTGTGATAGCAGACTCACAGTCCAGGAAGGACTTCGGGAAACAGGCTGGAAAATGCATGAGCACCTCAAAGCGCTTTGGCACTTGAAAACCCCAACTTACCCTGATGTTTTATGTGTATTGTCATTGTAGTTAGTTTTATGTGTTATGTGGGGTTTTTTTCTTTGTTTTGGTATTGAAAATAACCTGCCTAGACAAGGAATGCCAGTGACCATGGCCCCAGTGGCAACTGATAGGAGGTACATGGGGGTGCACGTGCACCCCCTGAGAGCACTGGTGCATCCCCTGTCAGGCCATGCTCCCTGTGTAGCCAGCAGGTAGGGGGGAAGGCGAGAGCATTGATGCCCACTCCCTGCGAGTACTGGCCAGGGAGTGGGGCCACCAACAAAAGCAGCTGTGCTGCTTCTGGAAGTGGCCATGGGATTTCTGGAAGTGGTGCGGCTGCTTTTTGGGGACTGCATTCAGCCATGGGGGACCCCCCCCCGGTCAGTGGAATCAGCTGCCAGGGGACCCCTCCTGGTCAGTGGGATCAGCTGCTGGGGGACACCCCCCCCCCCAGTTGCTGACTCAAGAGGCACCACTCGCCCGTGCATGGCCCTGTAATGCTATGGGCATGGGCTTTTAACAGAAGTAGGCGGGGTGGGGAGATGTGAAGAAATCCCCCTCTGCCTGTTCCTGTTTGGGGTCAGCCCAGCTACATTTCTCTCTCTTTCGCTTGCTTGCTATTTGGTTCAACCTGGTCACCCAGGTGACCGGGCTAGATACATTCCTGAGGGGAGGGGGAGCTTGCTCTCTTCCTCCAGTGGCATTTTGGAAACTATCAAGCAAAGACCTCAAGTTGCTGCCTGCAGATGTTCTGTAAGTAAAAACCTGGAAACTAGTTAGTAGATTAGGACTAAGTAATTCAGACGCATATTAAAAGGGTCCCTGAACCCAATATCTGTAAGGCTCAACTTATTGTGGTTTGCTCAAAGTGTTTTTCTAGCTCTTTTGTTCTACGCCCCCTCCCCCACTCTCTCCTCCTGAACAATAAAGGTATTGGGTTACATTATGACTAGCTGTTTTACTGTGTAAGGGGCTGAGATGGGGCGTTTCTGTTGCCCTCAGAGCATGGCTGTTTATTGTTTCCCTCAGTCATACCTGAGGTTACCCTGGCAGGCTTCAGGCTAAAAGAAGCACCCAGAAATATTACTAGTGGGCAAAGCACCCCCAAGACTTGCAGGGTCTGTGTATCCTGAGCTGCACAGAGTCCTTACAGAGACTACTGCCTGGGTGGTGGTAGCTTTACCCCAGGCTTGCGGGAGTTCTCCAGGAAGGGAGACAGACAGTTGCAGGCTCCCCAGGGGAGACTCCCAAAGCATAGTTTTGGGCCTGACCCAGTGAGGTGGGTGGCTCTGTGTAGTAGTGCCCCCTACTGTGCCACCACAGAGGGTAGTAAAACACCAGAACAGGTTACCCAGAGATGTGCTGGAATTTCCATCCTTGGAGGTTTTTAAGACCTAGCTAGATACAGCTTTGGCTGGGATGATCTAGTTTGGGGTGGTCCTGACTTCTGCAGGAAACTGGACTAGATGACCTCCTGAGGTCCCTTCCAATCTTAATTTTCTATGATTCTAAGCTATGAAGTATAGGCCAGAAAAAGTGTATGTGTGCAGATGACAGTTTATATGCTTCTTATTGTTTGTGATCCCGTGGCCCTCACAGCAGAGTATAACATAGCTTTCACATGATTTTTGCATCTATCAGAATATGTTTCTGGTCTCCGTCAGTACATTATATGTAATATGAAAACCTGTACCTATTTCCCCAAATTCCATATTTGCTGGCAAGAGTTTTTGAGTGACCAATACTATAACTGCTTTCTCTAGTGTCTCTTCAGCAGATGATAGCCACCAGACTGAGGTCAGAAGTAAATGAAAACTATTACCCATATTATTGGTACTACACCCAGGAGCGTTTATTTGCGGAATGACACATGAGAAAAGGATGCCAAACTGGTTTGTGGATGGTGTATTAACTGTCAGTTAAACAGTGTAATTTTTTTCCTCATTTGTAAAGCACTGGTATGAGTTCCGATCAGGTTAATGGTGACAAAAGCTTCAACTCTGCTGCCTATTTTGTAACCTGTGTTAAAAACCATTGCAAAAAACCCACCATCATCTCAGATGACAGCAATGGGTGTGCTTTAAATGAGAAGAATTACTTGTGACCAACTAATCTTAGAGGTGTCCTTTCTAAATCTTGATGAGACATGTGGGAAGGACAAGGTGGGGAAACAAGCACCATCTGCTACTTACAATTATGTGTTTTTTCTTGTGGATAAATATAAAGTGTTTTCCCATTAGTTTTGATCTATGTTTCTTGAGAATTAAATTAACTTTAAAATGTGCTTTATGCATATATTGTGTAATTGAAGGTAGGCTATAATTATATTTTCAGAAAACCCTGTAACTTCCTGAATTGGACAGATGTATTTCTAGTTTAATTGCCTTTTATTAGAACAAAGATGTATAAAATTGGAATATATCAATTAGAAGAATATTTCATAGTGCTGTTTAGAATGGTAGGTAAAAATGCTGCATGCTTACTATGTATATCGTCCCTATCTTCTAAGACACTCAAACCACTTTACAAACATTAATTAAAATTCAGGACCCCTCTCTGAGATAGTTGGGAGTGACTACCAGTAAAAAAAAATGGTATTTGCCAACTAGATAGTGTTATCTGAGATTTCATTTTCTTTCTCCATTGTTTGAAAGGAGACTTGAATTATAATATCTGCTGGCAAACATTGACTTTTCAATGTGACAATTGGAAATATTTTTAACACAATTTTGCTAAAGCAAACAAACCAACCCCAAAACATAAGTAATAAAGGTTAGTGCAGGTCTTCAGAGAGATTAGTGAATGAAGATAACACCAATGACATATACAGTAAGAGGATTATGGTAATATATGCTGAATGAGGAAAGACCATGCAGTAAATATATTCAGTATGATACACAAACTCATATCTATCACTCTCAATATTATTTATACACCTCTTTCTACACCTTATCCTCATATTTACCGAAGCTCTATGGTTATAACATGGAATTGTACTGGGTCATATTATGTGACTAAGTTACTACATTAACATTTAGTAAAAGGATTTTTATAGTGAGTTAAATGAATAGGCCAGTGTTATCTGAGATTATCAAGGTTTTCTCTCTCTATTTGGAATAGGAGGTATATACTGACTTCGTAAGAACACTTCATAAATGCTGACCTTTTAATGACTTCCATTGCTTGCCCTTAAAACATCATACGTTTATCCTAAGATAAATGTATAAAATCCACAGTATCTGATAGACCCTGTATATTCACTATGTAGGATATCAAGGGAATATCACAGATCCAGAAGTACAAGGCAAAATGTCCCAAATAAGCCCTTAAATACTTTGGCTAGAAAATAGAGACATATCGCCCCCCACCCCTCCTCTTTTCTCAGATTTATATATTAGATTTTGCTCTCGAATACAAGCATGCTGGGCAAGAAGAAGGTAAGCACAGCTGTGAGTGCAGAACCTGATGATTTTACAAGCTGAAGCATGTAATGTTAAAATATGCAGTTTTCAGTGTTTTGCCCAGAAATCTCTCTTTTGTAGCTGTTTCCCTTTTAATTTTTTCCTTTGACTGCTATAATCACTGAAGGAAAACCATCAAGAAATGATTAAAGAAACAGATCTTACAAATGTAAGCAACAGAAAACCAAGCTCTGGATCCAAACACCCCTGAATTTTGTGATACTTTGGATCCGAACTCTGCAGCTTGTGGTACATCTTGGATTTGGAATCTGATTACATCCGAGCCTTTGAGAAGCTGGAACAGTGCAACCACTGCTAGAAACAAAGTGAGTCAGTATGGTGGCTCTGCAAACAGTAATTTATGAAGCTAGAGGGTCTCTCCTGTAACCATTATAACTTCAAAAGAAGGTGATTTTCTTTCCTGTTCTGTTCTGTAACATTTGTTATTTAGATTACTCTTCTGGCTTCACCAGGCTGTGTCAGCAGCTAGTCTGTCTCCAGTTGCAGAGCGATATAGGGGGACTGATAAAACTCTCATGTTCCTCTCCTTTGAGATGTTATTTTATCTCCCCTATTTAAGATATAGACTTTTCCTATTTATTCTCTACCTTTTTACTTGGAGTCATTTCCATCTCTTTCTGCATTGCCTCTCATAATATTTCTCTTCCAATGCACTTACTGTTTTTTCTTATGCCTTTACTTAGAAAAGCTGTTTGGCTTGAAGAACGGCATTCTAGTTTTACCAGCAGAGGGTGCTGTGATTAGACGGGGAAATGAGGGCAGGCTGGGCAACCAGAAGAGAAACAGAGAAACTGGTGCCATCTCTCCAGATTGTGTCACAATTTGCTCCTGCTAAGAGCTCAAGTCTTTTTCCAGCCCTGAGTCTTCTGTATGTGTTGCCACCTTGCTAGAAGTTTACACTTCAGAAAACTGAATTAATTCTGGAATTCCTGCCTAAACTGAGCAAATCTTATTTTACACGTTGCCATGGGAAATAATGCTTTTTTACTCTTTCAGAAAGGGACAGAACATGAATGAATGGAAGACTGAATGACTGCACTACTGGTCTAATTATTTAAAAGACCTCACACGTCCATGTCTTAGCCCCAGTGTGGGACTGCTCTGTGAAAACACACATCTACTTTGTTAATAGAAAAGACCCACTGTATAACAAACAGTAAATCTCAGTAAGTTGTATATTTTAAATTGATAACCCTCTTCAGAATGTAAGTTTCATTATGTCAAAGGCATCTAAAATAAAGGCTTTATACATTTGTGACCTGTGATTGGCCAGATACATTCTCATTAAAGTGGATCGCATTTAGTGCTCCTTGGAAGAGCAATTCTAAATGATAAAGGATGCTTTTCATTATAAAGGGAGGTATTTTACTTGAGCCAGGTTTTTGATGACTGTAAAAAAAATCTGATCTCAGAAGGATTTCATTGAAGGAGAAAATAATCTGATGCTTAAAAGAATTTAAAACACCACTGACAATCAAAGCATTTCTTTCCCCTTCCCCTTCCAACCACCCCCGCTCCCCCTTTTTTTTCTCATTGTGTATTTTAGGGTTATCTGAGAGACACAGTTGTGATTGTTATGATCTTTTTAGTCATCACTTTGCTCTGTGTGGGTTTTATGTTACAGTTTATAAAATGCTGAACATTTGCTGAGAGATCAAAGTACTTATCATAATGAGAAAAATGTACATAACAACAGTTGTATAGCAAGGGTAAGAATTGCCTGAAGCAGAACAAATTTCTGCAGATTGTCTGACAATGTAAGAATAATATAGCAGTACAATCATGAGAATAATATTACTTAATAAATCATAGCTCTTATAAGTCTTACACTGTAAGTTACCTTTTTATAAACTGCTAAACACATTTTCTTGCTTGATTAGCTAGTTTTATATCCAGAAAACTTACAGTAATATCCATCTTTCAAAAAGAACATCTCAATGTAATGCTAATGCTTGCGATCAGTGAATGCAATAGCATACTGCTAACATGTCTTTTACCATATGTAGAATTAACCATGTAGCCTTAGGGTTCTGTCCCTGTTCTGTATGTGCAGGTGGTCATGACAGCAGGTGAGCAAAAAATGGTGGTGCTGTGGCTGAGATCTCACAAAGAGAATGTGCACCCCATTGCACCACTGATCTGCATTCTTTGGGAGTTCATTCACATTATCATGCAAGGTGGTATAAAAAGTGGGCAAAGAAAAGCCCAAAGAAAAATCCATAGTGTGCAAACCTCCCCCGCCCTCCTCCCCACCCAAAGTGACAAGACCCTGACCTGGTTTTCTGTGGTTGAATGATTATGCTGGCACGCAATTCTCTGTGGAAGGGAAGATAGGAAGGATAAATATAATTATGTTCTCTCACATCTGCACACCAACCACCATGAAGACATAAAACCTATCCGCTCTTGCTTTTCTCAGGAAGAGGAGAATTTGGCAGAAATGGCCAAATCTTGTAGTATTTACTCAGACACTGGTTTCAGTGGGGCATTGCCTCAGTAAGGATTGCGAGATTTGTCCCAAAGATACTACAGATTTGTTGGTATAGCATGTTAGCATTTGTAGCTTCCTAAATCCAAGTTAATGCTTCATACACTGTTTCATAACAGATGACAGGTTGAGGTTATGTCACAATCAGAAATCATTCACCTTTCAAAGAGCAAATACAGTGGAGAATTCATAACCTAGAAAACTGTAAATGCTTTCTTAGCTTTATTCCTTTAACTTTTTAAAAGCAAACTAACAATGAAGGTTGCTCTTCCCTCTGTTTGAAATGTATTTGAGCATTATAATCTGTGTTTTTAATATGAATTAACTTATTCTTTCTTGCCTCTGGCCTTCCCCCTCTTACAGTGTTTAGTAATTCTTTTTGTTATTTTAAATATTTTTTTCCTGACAGAAGCTTTTTAGTCTTTAAGAGATAAAATACTCATTAATTGTAGCATTTTAAAATGAGGCTGGAATTAAGGTACTTGCAAATATACAGCAACAAATATTCTTTCCATTGGCAAATGATCAACAAGATAAACTAGAAGGTTCTTTCAATATCTTTTGGCATTGATTTTCATTATCAGCTTGAGAAATCTTCAGAAGTTCCAAGCCCTGCAGTGTTTTGGTGATTACTAGTATACTCTTTTTGTTTTACTTGCTCTCCACCCTATCTTAGATATTTATTGAATGCTGGTGCCAACCCAAATTGTTAAGGTGTTTTATAGTGGTGTGAGTCATGACCTCTAGGGGTGTGATTTTCAAAAGCATTTGGCATTGACAGGACTTTGTTCCTGTTCAAGTCAATGGGGGTTTTACCATTGACTTTGATGGGAGTAGACTTAGGTGAATGCTAGATGCTCTGGAGGATTCTGTATTTGATTTTTAACACCAGCTGTGGCAGCATCTCCTCCTGTGGACTTGGGTAAGTTGTCTAATATTCCTGTTTGTGTGTCTCCAGTCCTCCACTCCACTGTCATTGAATAATATTTATTTATCCAAGCCTGAGTAGAAAGGTGAAGAGCACTAAACTTGTGTGAAGTATTTTATAGATGAACAAGACTAAGTATTAATGTTATGCTTCTGATTATTATTGCGAAATGACATGTGGTGGTAGCCTGCCATAGGTAAGGCAGTCTTAGAAATGCAGTAGAGTTATTAGTTTCTGTTGTTAAAACTTAGTAGAACATTGTGGGGGCTTTTTTTTTTGTGTGTTTACTGCGATAGGTTGTCTTGCTTACTGGAAGGTTTCACCTGCACTTTTATAAACCATACAGCCTGCGGGCTGATTGGCTGGGCAGCAGCTCTGCAAAAAAGGACCTTGGGGTCACACTGGACAATAAGCTGAATATGAGCCAATAACATGCCCTTATTCCAAAAAAGGCTAATGATATACTGGGCTGTGTTGGTAGGAGTGTTGCCAGCAGGTCAAGGGAAGTGATTATTCCCCTCTATTCAGTGCTGGTGAGGCTACATTTGGAGTACTGTGTTCAGTTTGGGGCCCCCCACTACAGAAACGATGTGGGCAAATTGGAGAGAGTCCAGAGGAGGGCAACAAAAATGGTGAGGGGCCTGGGGCATATGATTTATGAGGAAAGACTGGGGAAACTGGGCTTATTTATTCTAGAGAAGAGGAGACAGAGAGGGGATTTGATAGCAGTCTTCAACTATCTGAAGTGGGGTGTTCAAAGAAGGATGAAGCTAGACTGTTCTTGGGGGTGGCCAATGACAGAACAAGGAGCAATGGTCTCAAGTTGGACAAAGGGAAGTTTAGGTTAGATATTAGGAAACATTTTCTCACTAGAAGGGCAGTAAAACACTGGAGCAAGTTATCCAGAGAGGTGGTGCAATCTCCATCCTTGGAAGTTTCCAAGACCTGGCTAGACAAAGCTTTGGCTGGGATGATGTTCGTAGGTTCATAGATGTAGGGTCAGAGGGGATCTAAGCAGATCATCAAGTCCGACCCCCTGCCCTGGGCAGGAATGAATACTGGGCTCATATGACCCCTACCAAGTTTAAGCTCATATGCCTCCAGCTAGGTAGTTATCAAGCCTTCTTTTAAAGACCACTAAGGTAGGAGCCAGCACCACTTCCCTTGGAAGCTGGTTCCAGATCCTGGCTGCCCTGACAGTGAAGTAGCGCCTCCTGATGTCTAGCCTGAACCTACTCTCAATCAACTTGTGGCTGTTATTCCTTGTTACTCCGGGAGGTGCTTGGGGAAACAGGGTCTCATCCATTCCCCTCTGTTCCCCCCTGGTAAGTTTATAGATGGCCACTAGATCCCTTCTCAGCCTTCTCTTGTGAAGGCTGAACGGGTCCAGGTCCCATAGCCTCTCCTCGTAGGGCCTGCCCTGCTGCCCCCTGATCATGCGAGTGGCCCTCCTCTGGACCCTCTTGATGCTGGCCTCATCCCTCCTGAAGTGCGGCACCCAGAACTGGATGCAGTACTCCAACTGCGGCTTGACCAGTGTTGCATAGAGGGGGAGGATCTCCTCCTTGGACCTGCTTGAGATGCATCTGTGGATACATGACAAGGTGCGGTTAGCCTTGCTGACCTCATCCTTACATTGGCGGCCCATATTCATTTTAGAATTGATAATGACTCCAAGATCTCTTTCTGCCACTGTGCTTTTGAGAAGGGAGTTCCCCAGCCTATAGGTATGCTGCTGGTTCTTCCTGCCCAAGTGCAGTACTCTGCACTTCTCAGTATTGAATCCCATCCTATCCACATTTGCCTATAACCTGTCCAGGTCCAGTTGTATCCTGGCCCCTCCTCCCCCTTCTAGCATGCCCACCTTGCCTTCAAATCTTGGTGTCGTCAGCGAATATAAACAGGGTGCTTTTTACCCCCTCGTCTAAGTCACTGATAAAGAAATTGAACAGTGCAGGCCTGAGGACTGGGCCCTGGGGGAATCCACTGCCCACCTCTCTCCAGGTCGAATATGACCCATCTGCTACCACTCTCTGGGTGAGGCCCCCTAGCCAATTTCTGACCCATCTGACTGTGTAGGCATCAATACCACAGTCAACTAGCTTTTTAATGAGAATGGTGTGGGAGACAGTGTCAAAGGCCTTCCTAAAGTCCAGAAAGACTACATCCACTGCGACACCTGCATCCAATGATTTTGTGACCTGATCATAGAAGGCAATCAGGTTGGTCTGACAGGACCTGCCCTTAATGAACCCATGCTGGTTGCCCTTGAGCATTCTCCCACCAGCTGGTCCCTCCCAGATGTGCTCCTGGATATATTTTTCAAAGAACTTCCCCAGGACTGAAGTAAGACTAATCGGTCTATAGTTGCCTGGGTCCTCCGTCCTCCCTTTTTTGAAAATGGGGATGAAATTGGCCTTCTTCCAGCCATCCAGCACCTGGCCAGAGCACCACGAGTGCTTGTAAAGCTGTGCCAGGGGCCCCGTGATGACCCCTGCCAATTTCCTCAACACCCTGGGGTGGAGAGCATCTGGACCTGCTGATGTGAACCTCCAGAAGTTCCCTAACTCAGTCCTCCCTGGTCCTAGGCCTGGCAGAGTCACTACCGAGTCCATCCTGAATCTCGGTTGCAGAGAAATCCCAGTCCCTGCTCAGAAAAATGGAGGCAAAGAATTTGTTAAAAAGGTCTGCTTTTTCATCTGGTGCAACCATCAGATTGCCAAGCGTATCTCACAGGGACCCCACGTTGCCTGGTGCCTTCTTTTTACTCCCTGTGTATTTAAAAAAGGACTTTTTGTTGTCCTTGGATCCTTGTTGCTAGCCCTAGTTCTGTCTCCGCCTTAACCTTTCTAACAGCCTCCCTACAGACTCTTGCTATGGAGGTATAATCCTCTTTGGTAATAGCCCTCCCACCCCTTCCACTGGATGTACGCCCCCTTTTTGGCTTTCAGATGTTCCTGAATGCCTTTGGTGAGCCAAGGGGGCTTTTGAGCACTCTTGCCCCCTTTGACTCACGTTGGGACTGTCACCCCTTGGGCTCGGAGGATCATCTCCTTAAGGAACAACCACTTGTCTTGGACAACTAGTTCCCCTACTCTCTGGGACCACAGTGCCTCTCCTACCAATCTCCTCAACTCATTGAAGTTGGCCTTCCTGAAGTTGAGGGCTACTGCCTTGCTGCAGGGCCTGGACACCCTGCACTGGATGGTGAATTCCAGTAGGTGATGATCACTATTGCCCAGGTGGTTGAGGACCTGCGGTCCCCTCACCAGGTCATCGCCTGTGGCCAGGACCAGGTCCAGCAGGGCATTCCCCCTGGTGGGATTGTGCTCCTCCTGGGTTAGGCGGAGGTCTTGTATCCCAGCAAGGAACCTATGTGAGCAGTCAGACCTGGCTGACTGCTCTACCCAGCAAATGTCCGGGTAGTTTAGATCGCCCATGATGACCACATCCCTTGACTTAACTGCCTCTGCGAGCTGACCCAAGAATTCCTGGTCCAGCTCTTCCCCCTGGTTGGGTAGACCCCCCACCGTTAAATCCCTTTCCCCACGACCCCCTTGTATTCTGACCCAGAGCACTTCAGCCTGCCCCTCCTCTGACCCCATCCTGTTAGTTGAGGACTTGTATTGCTCTTTGACATAGAGCGCCACACCCCCGCCTTTCCTCCCTGTTCTGTCCTGCCTATATAGTCTGTAGCCCCTAATGTTTACCACCCAATCATGGGTTGAATCCCACCAGGTTTCAGTGAGCCCTACTATGTCTGAGTTTGTACTAGCTATCCAGAGGACAAGTTCCTCCTGCTTATTCCCCATACTTTGAGCATTAGTGTAACGGCATTTAAGGCCTGTTGTCAGTGCATGCATCCCCCCCCCGATTCCTACGACTATTTGGACCCTTGTCACTTACCTGGGTACTTCTTGTGCTTATCACCTGGCTTGGCTGGGAGGTGTTCTTGGGTCCTCCTGTGGCCCCATCCCCCGTCCAAGCTAGTTTAAAATACGCTGTATGAGATCAGCCAACCTGGAAGAGAAGACATGCTTGCCTTTAGGAGAGAGGTGAAGCCCATCCCAGCCGAGCATGCCCCCTGCACAAAAATGTGGGTCATTGTCCAGGAACCTGGTGCCTGCCTGGTGGCACCAACTCTGAAGCCTCTGGTTGACCTCGTTGATGCAGGCCTCATGACACCGTCCGCATCTACTTACCAGGAGAATAGAGGAGAATGTAGAGGAGAACAACAGAGAATGTAGTTGGGGATGGCTCTGCTTTGAGCAGGGGGTTGGACTAGATGACCTCCTGAGGTCCCATGCGACCCTGATTTTCTATGATTCTATGCTAGGCTAAATTTATCCTTAGAGTAACTACTCTGTGTCTTTTCATCATCGTGCATAGTAGATTGAGTTACATTCTACCACTGATGGAGCTGTGTACCATTGGTGTCATTGTTCGGGGGGAACCTAAGGATAACATTTGGGTCAAAGTTTGGGGGTAGAGGCTTATTATTGTAAAGCATGCTGATGTCAGATGGTGCAGGATACATGTCAGTAAGTAATGTGATGGAGCTCACTTGCTATTTTTGTGTCTAGCATGCATACTGTACCATTAACCTAATTACTTTATCATGCCTAATTGTTTACTAGTCAGATCACATCTTTCAGATGGGCAAATGATTGCCTTTTCCTATCATCTACAGACTTGCATTTTTATTGTCTGCCTATTTTTTCTTCTGTGAGTTGGGGCTGCTAAACTGAGCTGTAATAAATAGTGGCCAGTTAAGCAGACTTTTAATAAGAGATTGTTGCTGTTGGAATTCCATCAGCCTTGTGGCTCAGTTATGTAGCAACAAGAGAGGTATGTTCTGACCTATCAATCAAGCTTTAAAAGGGTCATTCATAACAATACATATTACACACAGAAACCAATGCAAAGAAATGTTTATTATTGTAACAGATTTGAGCCATATCCTGTTTCTATTGTGTCCAACAGCAAAACACCCCAGGCTTTCTGTGAGGCTGCTGTCTTCTCTCTCTCTTATGGCAAACTTGTAGCTCGGTGTCCATGTGACATGTGGGTATTCATTGTAAGCTCTTTATCCATGGGATATACTAATCAGTTGTTAACAGCCACCTGAAATTTAAAACCATATTTATAACTCTTAAGTGTTTCTGTATAAAATATGGGTTAAGTCAGTTTTGATAATATCTTTGTAACCCGGGTGGCGGCCCAGTAGTTGCCACCCCTGCCCAATATCATGGATGGTGTGGTGAGAGTGGGGCAGGGCTCCTGGCCAGCACCAATTTACTTTCCAGCCAGCCTCTGCTCCCCACAGAGCAGCCTGTGATCCCAAGAAGGTCTATCACTTAACTGATTTAACTATTTACACTTTATTTACAAAAAAAAATAATAGGAAAGGTTATTTACAAGTGAACTTAAATGGCATAACTAGAATCACAAAACAAACTGGAATGCATTAGTCAACCCTTGACTCAAGAACCGCAGGTAGGGTAACTGGCAGCTTTCAGCCATTGCTGAGATGCTACCACAAGGAAGTAAGATGCTCACTCCCAGCAGCTCCAACAGGCTTCCCAATAAGCTACAGACTGCAACAGGTTAAGCTGTTCTGGTCTGCAGCAATCAAATTGTATCAAACCCCAACCCCCAAAGGGGCTGAAGGGTGACCCTCCATAGCAACCAAAAAGGCAAGTAACAAGCAACAGAATAGGCTCCTGCAGCAATTGGCATGACCCAAGCACAAAGCTCAGGGACTCCATCCGATGACAGTCAGCGGCAGAATAAGGGACAGGACTGAGTCCCCTAAGGGGCAGTCAGTGGTAGAGGGTCAGCAGCACAGGTAGCTCCCAGGGGTCGTTGCTCTAAACCCCTGCTCCAGATGACTGGCCAGGCACCCCACATACCTCGTGGCTCTCCAATCCCACTCCGAGCGCTGGCCTGCGCCCTGAGCTCCCAGGGACTCTCATCTTGGCACTCTGGTGCTCCTCAGGATCCCAATGCCTTGCCTGCTGCTGTCCCACTTCCCCAGGGAAGGTAAGGGGTTTCCTCCACTCACCGGCCCAGCTCCCTGCTCCGGATAAGGATGCTGCCTGCACTCCTGGCTGCTGCTGCTTCTCCGCAGTGGAGTGGGGGCCGACTGCCACCCCTAGCCTCCAGGATGCCTGGCACGTCCAGCACATTGTGATGGGGCACCAGCTCTCTGCCCCAAGCCCTGGCCGCTGCTCCCTCTCTGCTGCAGGGCTGGAGGCACAGCCGACTGCTGCTGCCTTCTTCTCCCAGGGTCTTCGAGGCTCTTCAGAGGGGTCTCTCTGCTCCCTCTGTTGGGTCAGCTCACCCCAGCTCTTCTTAGGCCTCCTACGTCATTCCCTGGAGTCACTGTCAGCAGCTCCCCATGCCAGTTTGGCTGCTGCTTTTATCCCCTCTGGCAGTCCCTCCCTGGCTTGCAAACCGCCAACCAGGGCTCAGGGTGGCTAGCCCCCAACTCCAGCCATCCCCCTTCCATGAGAATGAAGGGATTGAAAACCCCTTCTTTTGACTGGCTTCTCCTTTTCCACAGGGCAGGGCAGGGCTCCGCTGCTCCACCCTTGGCGTTGCTCACAGTTCACCAGCACTGTTTCTAGCCCAAGTATCTCAAGCCAATCTGGTGAGCCTGCATTGGCAGTCTGTTATATCTTATTTAAATATTTTTTTCTGCGAGTTTCAATTACATTTTTTCCCTAAGAGAAGTTCTTGCTTACCAAAAATAAATAAGGTATAACTATTGGTGACAATTTCTGCCCTTGGATAGGAGAGCACTGGCCCTGCTTCCCTTGGTTTTAACTTAAAACTGGATAGAGTGCATGTGTATGCACATGTGAAAAAAGAAAGGAATCAAGTACCAGTGGAAGAGAAAGGGAATGATGGAGAGCTGGCGGGAGGCAGAAGCTTGCACATGAGGTAAATATAAATCACTGAAATATTATGATAATTGTCTGTGCACCTATTTTGCATGCAGATCTTGGATCTCTATTAAATATTTGATTCTTTGCTGTCATTCAATCTACAACAGAATGTTATGGCTGACATTTGAACTATTGTATTTGGACTTTGCAGGGCTGGCAACAAGATACAGTCTTTAATTTTTAGGCCACAAGTATATCTGTGCCAATTTGTTAGGAGTTCAAATGTTGCTGTCATCTGATAGCTCCTTGGCAGCTTGTCATTAGCAGCCTTAGTCCAGTTTCTAGTGATCATTATCAGCATAACCTAAACTGGCAGCCCTGTTGGCAATCTCAGCAGAGAGAACATCATATTTTCTTGCACACACATGCACACACTCCCCCCCTCCCCAAACTGGTGTTTGTGTCTTAAATAGGGAAGCTGTTTTCTTTGTTGGAAAAGAAGCACTCCTGGAGACACTGGGGGGCCTGACAAGTGCCATGGAGCTACCAAGATGGTTGCTGATTGTGTCTGGCTCACAGTTGAAGAGGCAGAGTCCTGTGTTAATCCCACACAGCTGTAGCTATTGACTGAGCACTGTAGTTTTTGCCTGAAGCAGCAAGTGTGCTGCTTCTAGTATCCTGATGAGGCTTGAGATGTGGAAACACTTTATCTACAGGAACTTTTCTATAAAGAACTACTTACAGTCAAGGACAGTCTTGCTACTGCCCTTGCAAGGGTCTGTGGCTTGCCCTTGAGTGACACAGTAAGTCCTCCTGAAACAGGGCATTTATAGATGTGCTCTGGGAGGTGGGGGCTGGGAGGGTGCTTTAATTAGTGAGCCATGCTAATTAAAAGTGCCCAAGCATCACATGTATCAGTGTTCCCATGCTGAAAAATGGCAGCAGGGCTCATCGAACAAGCTTTAGTTCAAAGCTCCCCACTGCCATTTTTCAGCGTGGGGATGCTGATACACATGATGCTGGAGGCTGCTGGAGCACATTCATTTCCATGCTCCAGCAACTTGACTAATTGAGCCTGCTCTGATGCGCTGGATTGAAAGTATATCAGAGCAGCCTTGCTGCATGTCTGTAAGAGCCCACTGAGTGTCCAGGACGTGTGGCATCCCCAGAGACAATCTGGGTGAGGCAGCAGGAACCTGCTGTGCATCTCTTGGTGTGCACATTTCCTGGACGCTTTGTTTCCAGGAGAACTTACTCTGTCACAGAGTCAGCCATGACATTAGAAATCTTCCTCTCCCCCCCCCCCCCCATATCCTGCCTTTCAAAAAACAAGGTGCATGTTTTATTTGGTGTATGTGGTAGGTAAGAAAATACAGGAAGACCTAGCTGGTCTGGAAACTGAAGACCGAACAAGAAAACCTTTTGCTGGCATACCTATGTAAGTCAGGAGTATCTTGAGGTACAACATAGCTGTGCTAGCAAAAGCCCTGAATGAAGACATAGCTATAATCACTGAACCACAGGTGAGGGAGAAGGATTTGGGCCTGCAAAAATCACAGGTTTGCTGGTGTAAGCTACATTCACACTAGGACGTACACTACTGTGGTACATCAGCATAGCTATGCCAGCAAAGTACTCCTGATGCCTACCTAGCCCAAATTACTATCTAGCTCCTGGAAGAAGTTACTTCAGTTTAAGGCTAAGGTACGTGTAGTAATGAATTAAAAAAATATTTCTGCTGCTTTATTTGTGGTAGATCCGTTCCATAGCTAAAGATTTGGAAAGCAGTTCAGCAGGAGTTGGGCCCCCTAAGACTCCTTTGAAAACCCCAGTGCTGCAGGGGCTTTCTTTTTTCTTTCAAAGTAGGATTCCCCTCTCTTGTACCCTTGGTAGAACTGCTGATGCACCAGCTATAATTTCAACACACTACTTAGAGCAGGGATGGGCAATTATTTGGGCTGGAAGACCACTTAAGGGGTTTTGGTGAGATCTTGAGGTCTGGAGTGGGGAGGGAGCCTTGGCTCCATGTCATAGCTGTCTACACTGCCTGCTGCAGTGTGTGTGTGTGTGTGTGTGTGTGTGGCAGGAGGAAGGGATGGCTTAGGGAGATGCCAATTTATCTTATATGGCCCCAGGCCCCAACTGCCCAGCCACCTGCAGCCCTTCTCGTCCACCTGGCCATGTGTGCCCTGCCTGCAGGGGTCCCAGGCTGGTCTCCATGGAGACCCTTCCTGCCCACCAGGCACCCCTGGCGGTGGATGCATGGAGGATGGGCCCAGGGTGCCCAGGCAGTGGAGCTGGGGCCTGGTGGTGGTGGCAGGGCATGCACTTGCTCACAGGTGGCAGTGGCAGGGGTTGCTTGGAAGCTGAGTCCAGCTGCTGCACCAGCCCTGCCCCTGTTCCACTGCTCTGCCACCTGGCACCATGGACTACAGATCCCAGCATGCCCATGGGCTATGCCAGGTGGCACCTCCATGCCTGGGGGTGGCAGGATCAGCTGCACACACCGTGGCTTAGGCTGCCCCCTGCGTCTGAGCCAGGCGGGGCTAAGGGACCCGCTGTAGGCCAGATAGAATTAGGCCATGGGCTGTATTTTGCTCACCCCTGGTTTAGGAGGAGAACATTGAAGTTTTGAAGGGATGGGAGCCCAAGAAGGGTGGCTGTGCCTTAAGGAAACGATCCTTCAGGCACAAAGCAAGACGATCCCTGAGCAAGGCAAAAAAGGGAAAGGGGCCAGGAGGCTTCCATGGCTGACCAGAGAAATCCAGGGCAGCCTAAGGGCCAAAAGGGGAGCACATAAAAAGTGGAAACGGGGTGAGATCACTAAAGATGAATATACCTCCTCTGCTCGTGCTTGTAGGGAGGCAGTTAAGCGGGCCAAAGCTACCATGGAGCTGAGGATGGCAACCCAAGTAAAAGACAACAAGAAATTGTTTTTTAGATATATTGGGAGTAAAAGGAAGGCCCAGGGAGGAATAGGACCCCTGCTAAATGGGCAGAAACAATTGGTGACAGACAGGGGGGACAAGGCTGAACTCCTCAACGAGTTCTTTGCCTCGGTGTTCCTAAGTGAGGGGCACAACAAGTCTCTCACTGGGGTTGTAGAGAGGCAGCAGCAAGGCGCCAGACTTCCATACGTAGATCCTGAGGTGGTGCAGAGTCACTTGGAAGAACTGGATGCCTTTAAGTCGGCAGGCCCGGATGAGCTCCATCCGAGGGTGCTGAAGGCACTGGCCGATGTCATTGCAGAGCCACTGCCGGGAATATTCGAACGCTCGTGGCGCACGGGCCAAGTCCCAGAGGATTGGAAAAGGGCTAACGTGGTCCCCATTTTCAAGAAGGGGAGGAAGGAGGACCCAGGCAACTATAGGCCAGTCAGTCTCACCTCCATCCTTGGTAAAGTCTTTGAAAAAATTATCAAGGCTCACATTTGTGAGAGCCCAGCAGGGCAAATTATGCTGAGGGGAAACCAGCACGGGTTTGTGGCAGGCAGATCGTGCCTGACCAATCTAGTCTCCTTCTATGACCAGGTTACGAAACGCCTGGACACAGGAGGAGGGGTGGATGTCGTATACTTAGACTTCAGGAAGGCCTTCGATACAGTATCCCAACCCATACTGGTGAACAAGTTAAGAGGCTGTGATGTGGATGACTACACAGTCCGGTGGGTGGCGAATTGGCTGGAGGGTCGCACCCAAAGAGTTGTGGTGGATGGGTCGGTCTCGACCTGGAAGGCTGCGGGCAGTGGGGTCCCGCAGGGCTCGGTCCTTGGACCGATACTCTTTAATGTCTTCATTAGTGACTTGGATGAGGGAGTCAAATGTACTCTGTCCAAGTTTGCAGATGACACAAAGCTATGGGGAGAAGTGGACACGCTGGAGGGCAGGGAACAGCTTCAGGCAGACCTGGATAGGTTGGACAAGTGGGCAGAAAACAACAGGATGCAGTTCAACAAGGAGAAATGCAAAGTGCTGCACCTAGGGAGGAAAAATGTCCAGCACACCTACAGCCTAGGGAATGACCTGCTGGGTGGCACAGAGGTGGAAAGGGATCTTGGAGTCCTAGTGGACTCCAAGATGAACATGAATCGGCAGTGTGATGAAGCCATCAGAAAAGCCAATGGCACTTTATTGTGCATCAGCAGATGCATGACGAATATGTCCAGGGAGGTGATACTTCCCCTCTATTGGGCGCTGGTCAGACCGCAGTTGGAGTACTGCGTGCAATTCTGGGCACCACACTTCAAGAAGGATGCGGATAACCTGGAGAGGGTCCAGAGAAGGGCCACTCGTATGGTCAAGGGCCTGCAGACCAAGCCCTACGAGGAGAGACTAGAGAAACTGGACCTTTTCAGCCTCCGCAAGAGAAGGTTGAGAGGCGACCTTGTGGCTGCCTATAAGTTCATCATGGGGGCACAGAAGGGAATTCGTGAGTATTTATTCACCAAGGCGCCCCCGGGGGTCACAAGAAACAATGGCCACAAGCTAGCAGAGAGCAGATTTAGATTGGACATTAGGAAGAACTTCTTCACAGTTCGAGTGGCCAAGGTCTGGAACGGGCTCCCAAGGGAGGTGGTGCTCTCCCCTACCCTGGGGGTCTTCAAGAGGAGGTTAGATGAGTATCTAGCTGGGATCATCTAGACCCAGCACTCTTTCCTGCTTATGCAGGGGGTCGGACTCGATGATCTATTGAGGTCCCTTCCGACCCTAACGTCTATGAATCTATGAAGTTATTTTTTATATCATTAAAGAGCAGCCTGAGCAGAAGGACATTTTTGCCTGTCAGTACATTTGACGTGGAACTGGTGACCTTGTTAAAACAGACACCAGGAGCATATTGGATGTTATGTTTACTAAAAAAAAAAAAAAAAAAGCATCAAAGAAATACTATGTTATATTAGCTAAAAAGTATGAAAGAAATAGTTTTGTAGTAATTTATGTTTAAATTTTTAATCACATATTTATCAGGCTTGTTTGAAACAGCAGAGGCAGCCCTACATAAAAAAATCAAAACCAACAAAATATAGTTTCTGGGGTAGAATCAAGAAATGGCCAAAGGAAAGTATCTGATTTGAATATTGCATGTTAGTATTGCTACAGGAAAACAAAGAAAAGAACCCAGCGTGACTGGAGTAGATGTAGCACATTACAATACACATGTAAGACAATATCCTTTCTTTTTTTTTTTTCCATGTCTCTTGCCAACTAATATTTCACTTGTTAGATAGTTAAAATGCATTTCTGGCATGGGATTAGTGGGCAAAAATACCAATGAGAAGCAGGCAATTTTACGGTATGCTTGAGTAGTTCTGAACAGCAGGTGCTGCCACGCTCCTGTAGTTTCTAGTGTCAAACAGTGTGTTCCATTGTTTGACTCACATTGGAGGGGCTGGTTGGAGCTTTTATTTCTCAATACTGTAACATCCTGTGAGAACAGGAGTGGCAGTTTAATCTGTCATTTTGTGTTAAATCCTACGCTTTAGTTTTACCATGTGGGCTTTCTCATGGGATTGATTTTATATGTGTATACATATATGTGAGAGAAGGAGAGGGACCTGTCAGTTCTGTGCACCTCTAAATCCTGTTTAGAGATGAAACCAACTCCTGAAGTGAGTGCTTTTGGTTGCTTATGCCAAGAGATGCAGTTTGGGGGGACATGCCACTTTCCGATGGAAAGTCACTGCAAATATGGAGCACTACATTAGGATTGAGTCAACCTGGTATGAGATCACCTGCTCAAACAGCTGCCAACACTCAAGTGCTCACTTGAGTGAAACCTGTATTGGCTGCAGTAGAACAGCTTATAAAGACCAGAACAGAACATACTATTATGCACCCTATTGCACAGGTGCAAAATCTGCACCAGATAGACATACAGTGTCAAGAAACAATGAAGCTCACATCAGTTTTTGTTTTCTATTCTGTATTACCAAACACACCGAATGCGCTAGTTTTAGTCAAAGCCACATGTGCTGAACTAAATTCTGTGACAAGAATCCTGAGTAGTGTGGAAGTCTCATATCTAGATATTATAGTAGAAAACTGAAGGTTTTATTAGGATTTTATTATTTAATTGGGTTATACTGTTGCTCCCACATTGCTGATTATACTAGGCAAAATGCACAAGTAGAGTTAAGGGACTCATCCAGCCCCAAAGAACTTATAGTTTACATAGGAAGGTCAGAAAAACAGTAGGAAGGCAAATAGGCCAAGTGATTTAGGAACATAGAAATGATGGCTCACTGATGACCACATAGAAATTCAGTGGAGAAACATGAATAGAATTGAAGTCCCCTGAGTTTCAACCCAATACTGTGTCTATCAGGCTTTGATGCCTCTTATTACTTATTTAAAAACATATTAACTAAAATAAATGCTGTTATTGAAGTAGCCACAGTACTACAGTAGTAGCTGTTCAGTTTCCTGTAAAATCCACTTAATGTTATGATGACCAACATTTTCAGCTTTAAGTGCTCTGTAGATTTTTAAATTGATAATGCATAATTTCATCATGGCAGTTACTGAAAAGAAGCTGGAGCTTTTGATAGTAGGGTATGCTAAAGTCAAGACTTTTGGCACTGGAGAGCTGTGGGAAGCAGCTTGGAATTGAAGAATAAGCACATTTGCTGGATTAGTTGAGAATGATGATGATTCAACTGTTACCTTTTGCTCTCACAGTTGAAACTGTTGACATGAATGAAGCTATTTGCACCCCTCAGGCTGCCTTCAGACTCAGGAAAACATCTGAATCAGTTCATGCTCAGTTTATATTTTCAAGTTTTGTCTTCATGATCAAGCAAGAAACCTAGGGCTGAAATCTTGGCTCAATGAAGTCAATGGGAGTTCTGCCATTAACTCAGGCGTTGCAGGATTTCGTTCTGTTTTTCAATAGGAGTGATTCATTTCAAATTAATAATAAGACTTCCACTTGCCTGCTGAATTTTGTAGGGTTTTTTCCTCCCCAAAGAAATGGTGAGTTTAAAAGCATTACCACTTAAAGAAAATTTCCTGAATAATTGTGATCCCAGGGAAATTTTTCTCATTGACTTCAAAGTAAAATATTCTTCTTCTTGCTTTGCCAGTGAGTTATTTTAAGTTTTGCTTTTGTTTTTCATTTAGTTTAACTTTTGTCAAGGAAATGATTGATTTTCACCAGTGGGAGTTACCTTCATATCTTAGCAGGACAGAAGATTTAAAATGAGAAACAACTGAGCCAAAGCGGGGCAGAGGATGAAACGGGGGAAAGAAGGGAGGAGAGACAGAAGGAGGAGGAGAAGAAAACTATTAGTTGTACCGGGTGAACACTCCTAACTTGTATAGGAGGACGCTCTCATATGTTCAACCATGTTCAGAGTCCAGTAAGCCAGAGGGAATTTATCTTAATTTGTTAATTAGGAGCCAGGTGCAGATTTCTAACTTGGCATTCAGATATGTGTAACTTTTTCATGAAGTAATGCATATATATGAAGATATTTTAAAAGACTGTTTGAAGGACATCTAGCTATCCCAAATAACGATGTACAGTGAAAATCCTATTGCCTATGCTGCCTAACCCCAAGGGGATAGATTCTTAGCTGTTACATATATATCTGTTATATGAGTTACTGTTGAAGATACAGCTCTTTGGAGCCAGCTGCCTTGCCACTATATTGGCTTTGCCAGTAAATTCGGAACCTGTTTTTGAGTATACGATTAAGTTTTTCCCATGCAGTTCCTCACAAATTTTACTATCTATGAATAGGGTCATGTGGTAAATACCTAAATACCCTGGGTATTTAGCCATTATAGTAAGTTAAGCTTCATACAGCTCTACTTTCATTTTACACTAAATCTATTTTCTTATCATATTTGAAAGAGAAAATATGAAACATGGAAAGTGAGGCTAAGCTTGCTCACAGTTACAGTGGTATAATTGTAGAATAGGTCAGCTGGAGTCAGTAGAGTTTCTCTGATGTCACTGATATATATAAGGACAATAATTTGGGCATAGTTTTTATTATATCTGGCCTTTGAAATAATTTTCATTTTTTACAATTATAACATTTGCAGTTAAAAAAAAAATCTAGATGGAAATTTTTTTTTATTCTTGAAGATCTTTCAAGGCGTTCAAAGAAGCACTTGTTGAAATTGTCGTAAGGAAGGGCTGAAAGGAAAAGTATTCATTCATAGATGTCATGTTTCACTTGAATTTATTAACTGTCTTGGCACTCAGCAACAAAGGCTCACAACAAATCCCTGTATGTTGCAATTTCCTTCAGAGAACCTCTAGTACAACTATTGAAGCCCTTTAGGGTTGGGTGGACAGGAATACCATGCTAATGCTTTAATACTAATGCTCTGTAAATCACACTTAGACCAGACACAAAGTCTAGCAGGTTGTCACCACCCAGCAGCTGAACCAGCAAAGATGAGAATGATATAGGTCAGAGGTTTCATCACCTGAAAGGTCATAAAGTATATTGGAGGTGGGAACTGTACACCATGGATCATATGGATATGCAACAGAAAAGTAGGTCTGTGGCCTTGTCACTGACATCAAGTAAAAACCTGTTTGCACTGAAAGGTATCCCATCACACCCAGTATAATTAAACTATCTGGAAATGTCATGGTTTATTACCCCACCTGTTGGATTCAACTACTGCATTCATGGTGATGACATTTGCAGTTTAAGCTTGGCAGACTGCAAAGGGATTAAATTAAAAAAAACTTTTTCCACAACTGCATTTAATACTTTTTCCATCATGAGCTGGAAGCCAGCACATGTGCACAAGTGGCCCAACAAGCTAGGAACTTGCATACAGATCCAATGGCACTCAAGAGACCCCTTGATTGTATCTTGCCATTGCTGGATGATTCCATATAATTGGAACAGATTGCAGTATAAAGAAAAGTAATGAAAGATGCAATGCAGTGTTTGTCTGGTGGATGGAGCAGGGGCAAGAACAGCAAGAGAGAAATAGATTCCCCAGTACTCCGTTAGGTTCAGGTTTCTTGAGTGCATTGCTGTTAACTATAAAATGACTGGTAGGGGTCTTCTCTCATAACGGTGCTTGGGTGTCTTCATTTAAATACTGTACATGTGCCATAGGAAGTCACAAATCTGAAGCAGTCCTTCCTGGACTGAAATACAGAACAGTGGTCAGCTGAAAAAACTGTGAAGATAAAAGGTGGTGAGGAAAACTAACAGAAGGAGACGGGTCAAAAAACCTCTAAGGTGTCCAAGGACCATGCTGTGAAATGTAGGAAGGAGAGTGGGCCTGTACAAAGTAGGGGTATGTTAAGTCACCTTTATTTTCTCTGATACTGGTCCTGAGAGGCACTGAGCCAATTTCCTACGCCTAGCATAAACCAGAGCAGATTTGTCCCATTTATCCCAAGGAGCCAATGCAGTAGATGGATGTCACTGAAAAAGAGGGAAACACATCCATTTCTTTACCCAAAAATATCCCTATAGACTAGCAATTGCGCAAGGAATTCCTGATAGGTATTCCTGATAGGTTTTCCCTTGGGGTTGCCCTGCCTGCAGTAAACAACCATGCAAGCTCAGCAAGCATCCCATGAGATCTAGCAGAGACCAGAGCATCCACACAGAGGCCCTGTGACCCCCATATTATATCCAAGACTGATTTCTCCGTCTCCTCTATGGCAACTTTTCCAGGCTTACAGCTTCCCCTGGGAATTCTCCCTTAGGGCACAGTTTAGAATGTAGAAGAGGAGATGTGCAAGTTGAAATGGAGAATCCTTGCATGTTTGACTGAAGATATGTCCCTGTACCAATCCCTTCACAGTTGTACCTGTCCCCTTCTTTTTTCATGGGTCCTGGTAAAGAAACATACATTTGCACAATGGAGTTGTCGGGGAGAAAATCCTGCCCTGATCTCCTGGAGCTGGTGTTCCACTGCGTACCCAGCTCACCTTAATCCTTGGTATCTGTGTGGTTACTGGAAACCATGGTAATTTAGGGCATTATTACTTCTACATTATCTCTGGATCAGTCTACACTATGTTGCATTATCAGCACAAAATGATTGTTAGGGAAGGTTTCAGGTGTTCAGTTGTTGGAGTCTGGACATGTGAAAACTGGGGGATGGGACCCTTTGGGAAGGGTACAGGAATGAAAAATCTGAAATCACTTCAGCCCAAGCATAAGAAAGAGGTTTTTAGCCTGATCAAGCTTTCAGATAAGTGGTTTCCTTTTCTGTCACAGGAGAACATATGGTATGGAATATAATATGCATGTGATACGCTCTCGCCTGTTCCTATAGCCCAGTTTCCTGGAGAAGGTAGAGTAGTTGATGCAGTTTATGGCTAGGGTAAAAAGGCTGGCAGATAACTATCACCATGTTCTCTTTTTACCGTTATTATGTCTTTCACAGAAACTCTCAATCTGTCCCATAGTTGGCAGATCTCAAATGTATTACAGAGAAACAAACACATACATATACAAGAATGATAGCGAGTGGGACTGGACCTCTACAGCTCCAATTATGACTGATAGCATTCCATTGCCTTTATGCTTATTTTAAAGTCCCCTTGACACAGATTGATTAAAGGCAAGGACCCATAAGAACCTATGAAAAATTTATGGATTTTGAAAGAGCTTTAACATGTACCATTTGAGCACAAATCATTTCTTGGCTGTCATTGTCCCCTCTCTCCCCCCTTTCATCCCTCAAATCTCTCTTACATTGGTAATATATGTTTAATAATCAAAAACTGATGCTCTGGATTAAAGAATCAAGATTTCACAGAATAAAGTAAAAAAAAGAGAGAAAGAAATTAGATTTGTATGATTTTAACTATTCTTTAATCTGCTTCTGGGCAACAAAAGTGATTTGTGTCAGCCGTTATTGCATTAAACTTTAATTTTCTTCCACGAGCACAGGATTATATAAAGGAGTATTGGATTGCACTCAGCATGGATTAGCTGAGCGGTGTCTTTGCTGCCAAGGACCAAATGGATTTCCTTCCTTTTGTGATTTATATTTTTATTGCTGTTTTTTTCTCTTCCTCCTAATTCCCATTACCCTTCTGTTTGCCAGCACTGAGATACCCTCAAGAGCAGCCGAAAGGCAGGCAGAATTATTGGCTTATTGCATATATTTATGTTCCAAAGATCCTTACTAGCCAACATCAAAGAATAAAGTAGCCCCTAGTCATGGAAGCTGCTTGCTAGTTTAAAACTTGAAAATTAAAAGCTTTTTCATTGTAAAAGAAGTATATTATTTTCTTGTAGAATTAAAATCTGAAATCTAGAGAAAATGTTTTAATGTTTCCTTTAAAAGTAGATAAAATATCCAGTTTTGCCTTCCACCTGGTAAGCAAAGACTCATTAGAAATATAAAATGATGAATGGCCAAAACAGTAATCTTGGCAGTGTGAATGGAAGAGAATAAGGTTCACTCTGTTCAGAAGGAGGGACTATCCAGAATTGTTGAAGTGGGATCAGGGATAAAAAAACACAACAAGAACAACAAAATCAGCAACTACCACCTCAGTGTCATTAACTTTTTTTTCCCCCAGCTAGTCTGAGGAATGACTAATGAGATTTCTGATCTCCACTATCAACCAATAGAGAGGTACTTCACAGTATGTGAGACCTGAGGTATTTAGAGAAAAGCATTTAATCTATTAAATTACATAACATGGTCTGGACTACTTGCACTGAGGTGCCATAGCCTATACTCAGATCAGCAGAAGGGCCTTCAATTTAAATAAAAGAAAAAATGAAAGCATAGCACAGAAGAATTGGTTGTTAAGAGAAAAGTTAGAAGATCGTATTCTGCACCATGCAAATCATTGGGATTAGGCTCAGGCACTTAAGAGCTCATGAAAGCAGCAAGGAGGTAGTTGTTAATAAAGACGTTGAGGCCATATTTTCCAAGTACCAATCATAAAAATATTTTCTGTATGATAAACAGTTCATGAGATTGAAACTGAGATATGTGACTAATGAAACATAAGACATTCACATGCATACACTTAAATACTTTCTTGGATATACCATGTACATGTACTTTAAGGCATAGAGTTCAATCCATAATCAAGCATGGCCATGACATTCAGTTTTATTTTGATACTGATATTGCTGTGGAGTAACTCTGAGTTGGAGAGGCATTCTGTATGCTAGTACATACAGTAAATAAGCATAGCAAAGGATACTACATTGATCCCTCATCTGTGACCACAGTATATTCCACTAATAGCCTTAGCACAGTGAAAAGGCATATGTAACCAGAATGTGCACTTATCTGATGTTTATCACATAACATCTGCTAAGGGAAAATACATTTGCCATGCCTAAACCAATTACTTTATTTACTGAGCTTAGGTTTATGTCTTGCTTGAGCCAATCAGTTACCTAAATTAAGGCCCCCATTATACTGCACCATTGAAAAATCTGAAAGATCTGATAGAGGTTTTAGACTTTCCATTCAGAGATGGTGACTGGAATTGTGCACGGTTAATAAAATTGAGCAAATAGTTTCTGCAGATAAAAACATGGGGGTGGGGGGCAGGGGGTTGAAATTTAAACATTTTGTTTCAATATTTCATTTAAAAATTGACCAACTTTGTTTTTCTGTTTCTTTTTTTTTAACAAGTAAAGTGGTTTTCTAGCCTGAAAGCTCAATAAAATGTTCTAGTTCTGCTCAATGGGAAAGAAATTCTTTTAGATTTTTCAGTTCATCTGTTGGATGTGGTCCATAACATGAGATCCCTCCTGAGCACGCGCACACTCATTAGAGGTGGGAAGGCTCTAGAATAGCTGAACTTTCCACCTTGATGATGTCAGTGACCCACTTACATGTGGGGAGCCTGTGCAGTAGGTTGTGTGGCCCAGTAGAGCACCGTGTGCTACACCTGAGTGCCAAGAGCACCATCATAGGGTATCATGTGTACATGAGTATGATTGGTGAGAAAAATAACTGACACCTGTCGTGATTTTGGTGAGTATTTAAGGAATCCTGAGGCATGATTTGGCATGCATATTGAATATGGATGCTTGACAGTACTTGAGGTTTGAATGGTGTGCAAGCTTACTTGGTTGGTGATCACACCTGCGTGTTTGAGGCACATAAGCAGTGACTGCAGTAGTGAGAGAGAGAGAGAGAGGGGTGACCTATTGGATTGGATTATAATTGGATACTTACCTGTAAAAGTGTTATTGGGACCTTGAACATCCATTGGATTGGTAATCCATTGGATTGGTAACCAGTGTATATAGTTAACACTTGATGTTATGTATGTTTCCTACTGCTAATCTTGTTTTTGTTGTGATTGTGAGTTTATAACATACTTTTGAACTTTACTGGAGCCTCTGTGTATTTATAGGGTATATGAGGGTAGGCTGTAGCTCTATGTATACCCCGACCCCAAAGTCCACCCCTAACAGTGTCTGGGGAGGCCTAACAACCCTCCACTCCTTAGATTTCTCATAGTGTCCAGGACACCTAGCGGTGTCCACCTTTCACATCCACTGGATCCCCAAATACATAATTCACATCTCTCACATCTTGCTGAGTTTCCAATGAGTCCTTACTTCAGAAAAGAGAGGTTTTAGCTTGGAGAAAGGCACCTGATGCTGCAGATTCTGAGGCGGCCCATGTCTGACGATGCCAGAGTACTTGAGCACACAGCTGGACAGACACTATGCAGTATTTTTCTGGGCACCTTGAATTGCACAAGTCCTAGTCGAACCATTCTCTCCTTGGTTATGCCTGCATAAAAACCCTTCCTGCTGGATATTACAGTGGTGAGATGTAAAGTAATACTGCTGTTAGCCATATTTTTTTTCTGCCCCATATTTTAGCCCTGTGAAGTTTGAAATGAAAGAATGATTGCCTATGACAACAAAAAGGACTAGAAAGGTCCAGCTGAAGGTTATACCCGGTCACATTGTTGCACTGCTGGGACCTCTAGTAGGATTTAAAGCATGAGTATATGTGTATCTTTATAACTACTGAAGTAACTTTGTGCCTGTGAACTATTTGACCTCTACTTTTTGCCAACTCTAATTAAGCTTCTTTTATTTTATTTTTTTAAATATTAGTGCTTAAGGAACCTGTCATGTGCTAATGCAGGGGTGGGTGGGCAAAATACAGCACATAGGCCACATGTGGCCCGCCAAGCACTCTCATCTGGCCAGCAGCACTCACGAACAAATTGTGTGCTGCCCAGCCCTTCAACCCATGAGGATGGGAGTGAGGAGCCCATGTATACATTCCCCACCCCAAACATACCCTATTGCACCTTGCTCCCACCCTCGCGGTTGGAATGACCTGGCCCGGCCAGCGGGCTGCTTCTGGGTGGGAGTGTTGCTGCCTGCAGCCCCTGGGGATGTGCTCCACTTCCTGTCTCCTGCTGGCTCTGGGCAGAAGGTAGGGAAGTGGTAGGGGTGAAGATGCAGCTGGGTGGGAGCGCAGAGCGTGGGGCTAGGGCTGGCAGCAGCACGGAGCTCGGGTGAACAGTGTGTGGGTGTGAGGGACAGTGCGGGGTGTGGGGACCTCCCTACGCATTCCCCCCATGGTGCGCAGCCCTGGCAGGTGGTGGCAGTGGCAGCAGCAGGTAGGGGGCCCAGGGCACTCAGGCCTGGCAGGGCACAGCTCCAGTCAGTGCTGCACATCCCCGTGAGGAGTGCAGCCTCTGCCAGGTCATCTGTATCACTGGTGGTCTCCATGTGCACATGCAGCTCGCTCACTCACTGGGCCCAGGAAGGAAGCCCCACATGCCTTCACTGGGGGCGGAGAAGGCAGCTGGCTCCAGCACCTGGGGATTCCCTCCCAGGCCCAACAAGTGCGGGGAATGCTGGTGATACCTACTGCCCAGCAGAGGATGCACCCCTCGCTGTGATGTGTAGTATTATTTGGTATTTTTCTGGTTCTAAGATGGCAACCTCCCCCCTCCCAACAAAAGGAGTATTTCTGGGGGGCAAGGGGAGGGACTTCCAGTGGCAAAGGTCAAGGGTTAGGGTGTGGGACTTCTGGTCCCAAGATGGTGACAAGGAGGTGGGGCAGCTGTCAAGGGGCAGGGCTACCCATGCGGCCCTCAACAGCTCACCAAAACTCATTAAGCAGCCCTCCAGCCAAAATAATTGCCTGCCCCTTTGCTAAGGCCTGTTTATCCCAGCAAATGATTCACTAACTTTGCTTCTGAGATGGAAGTTTCCTCCTTGTATAAGATGTCCAGAAAGAATGTAGGTTACCATTGCTTCAGAGTAATAACCCTGTTATTTTCTGAATCAATTCCTGAATTAGACCCAGCTTATATTGCCTATTTTTTATAAACCTTAAGTTTTTCAGAAATAGTTTTCAATTAATTCGTAAATAGAACCTTAAGTCATTATACACTTCCCAATCAAGCATTTAGTGCCTTGGAACCATTGACAGAGACACTAGAATGTCAAACGCTAAATCAGAGGGGATATTTCCTGCTGCTTCCATCACATCAAAAAGGCAGAAAAAGAGAGACTCCCCATGGTGACTTTAAGACATAGTGTTTGCCTGCCATTTCTGTCTCAGATGAGGCAACTATTTGTGGTGGTTTAAATACAGTGCTATACAATCAGCTTTTTGCTATCTTTCCCCTTTACTTTAAAAAAAAGAAAGGGAGGTGTCATTTTGGCACATTCACCAAATAAAGTCAAAAATCAATGGTTCTCTTTTCAAAGAACGCTCTGTGAAATGGAACATAAAGAAGCCTGGGTAGCTAACTACTAGCATTGACGTATGTCACTTTCTCACTGGTATCAGACAGAAAAATAGGTACTCTAAAATTTAGGTATAGGTTGCCAACCAGTTAAAGTACTGACCGTTTTCCCCTTTTTTTTTTCAGTCAGCCATGTAAACTTAAGTGCAATGACCTAAAATCATCCCAGTGAAGTTAGCATCATAAGATTGGAAGGGACCTTCTGTTTATGAAACTAAGTCCCATGTTATTTTAGGTGAGTATGTCATATCCCTTTCGTACATAGACAGAGCTTCATGTTTAAATCAGTGTTTTTGCATCCACTGCTTGGATTGGAGGACGGTTTTGGCACTTTACCACTCTGATGCTTAAACCAGACATTAATCAAATTTCTCATTTTAACCCCTGCAAAATGTTAGATTATGTGGAGTAAAGACTACACCTCCAAAGAAGGGTGGTCCTTCTCTATAAATCGTGTGTGTATGTTTTAAGGGTGAACCGATCTTCTTGAGACTCAAGAAGTCAGTTAAGATAAGCAGCTCATGTCTTCACACTTCTCTGAAGTAGGGATAGGTTAGCTAGTTTGGAGGGAAATAAGTTAAGAACTCCAGCTGGATAAGTAAAACCTGATTTCAGTCTTTCCCCATTATTTGTGTTAGCAGCCCCTGAAGCGGGGCAGAGGAAGGAACCAGTAGCAAACAACTCTTTGGAGAGGCATGTTTGCTGCAGTGGGCATGCCCTGCCTGTAATCTCAAATTGATATAATTCCATGCTGAAAGTCACAGCTGAGCTCTTCACTATTATTTTTCATTTCTGCTTATTTCTTCCCTGTCTGGTTCCAGCTGCTTGTGGGAAAAGCCATGACTTAAGTTCTCTTCAAGATTTCCAGCTTAATTACACCAGCCTGAGAGGGTTAGACAGTTGGGTTCCTGTCTTGTGGGTACTTTTCTGAAGAAAGCCTTCAACAATTTGTTCTTTCCCGACACTAAACTAAGAGATTGCAATATTATGATAATTATATATTCATACATATCCTAAAAATATTGTAATTATTATGATATAATGTACTTTATATGTGATTATTAATAGATTGATAATAGCTTTTGCAATACTTCACGTCTGGTTTTGCCTGGGAAGCGATAATGTAAACACAAAGAAGAAAACAGCAAACAAAGGTTATCTTAGTTTCAGTAAGAGTAAAGAATGGGAGAAGGATTCTAGTTTTATTTGTACAAACAATTTTTCCCAAAGACAAACATATCTGTAGTTGAGTGAACCATACTCACAAGTAGATTGATATTAACCTATTACAAACACTGTTTTGTTTTTAATCCCATCCCTGTGAAGACAGCCATTTTAACACAACAGTATCTCTACAGGTGCAAATAGATAGGCCCTGGTTTGGACTCACAACATTTATTGTAGCAAGGCATTCTAGATCCCTCATTTCTAGATTGCTTTGTCACAGCTTGAAATGAGTTCAGATGAACTTGTCCTTGGTAGTGGGACAACCAATTTCAGATTGAGAGAGACTTGCTGAGTTTGACAGTCTGAGATGGGTAGACTTTAGGCATTGCCTCAGATTATGCTTATGAGCACAGTCCTCAGTCCTGAAGCAGGGACTGCTGATTTCCTAGATGAGGTTAGAAATACACACAACTCATTCAATAACCTAAATAAGTGGATTTTTAAACATTCTTTGTTACTATTGTTTGTTTTTTACTCCATGGATTCTCCTCCATGTGCTTTTCTGAATGCTTTTCCACTTCTTCAACACTTTTCTGAATACAACACAAAGGATCAGGAAAAAAAATCTGGATTTTACAGCACACTAACTAGGCCAATTCTAAAACACAGAAGCTGTTGTGGAGCTGGAGAAGCTGTTGTGTTAAAGTGGTTGTCTTCAGACTTGGAAGAATCTTTTTCTTTTGATGGCTTTTGTAAATTTTAGAGAGATTGACTCTTACCCTAATTCCTTTTCTAAAGTAACAAATACTGGAATGTAGTCTAAACGTAACACAAAGCACAATTGGGAAAATACGCTCTTGATTAAATCCACTAGTTTCAATTGAGTTACCACTGAAATATATTTTCCTTACAATGTTTAAAAGAATTAAATACACCCACAAAACCCACAGTAAAATAATGCTTACAGCAGCATGGAGATACATGTACCCACGTAGACTGATCCTACTTTGCTCATTTACAATAATACATTTTACTATAAAGTAGCAGGTTTTGTGTTTTAGAGTTGGCCTAGTTAGTGAGCTGTAAAATCTGATTTTTTGCATGATCCTTTGTGTTGTATTCAGAAAAGGATGTTGAAGAAGTGGAAAGGGATTCAGAAAAGCCCAAGGAGGAGACTCCATGGGCTAAAAAACAAACACCAGTAAAAAAGAATTTAAAAAAAATCCACTTATTTATGTTATTGAAGGGACCATTAAAATGAAATTTGATCATGGTCTGTAATTACCCACATGAGGAGAAAATATCTGATAACACAGTCCCCTTTAATCTATCAGTGGAAGGCATAACGAAATCTAATGGCTGGAAGCTGAAGCTAAGTCAAATTCAGTTTGGAAACTAAGCGTGTTTTCAACAATAACAGCAGATAATCTTTGCAACAATTTACCAAGGGATGCAGTAGATTCTCCATCATTTCAGTTAAGACTGGGTGTCCTTCTGAAAGACATGCTATAATTCAACCACATGTTATTTGGACTTGACAGAAGAATTACTGGGTGAAATTCTCTGAGGGGATGCACAAGTGTTACATTTAGATTGACCTAGCTATGGTTAGGTTGATCCAAATGCCTAAGGCTGTGTGTAGATGAAACAATAGGTGTGTGTGCATGACACTTTAAAGCAGGCTAAATGCTTTTGCACCACTTTAGTGGTGTCAGTGTTTGCAAGGCTCAGCTGTGTATAGCTCATTAATTCCAACCACTGTAGGAAATTCAGCGGCATAATGCGCCTTAAATGACTTGGGGTGCAGCAAAGTAAAACTACTTTGAGAGTTCCATAGAATGGCAGCATAATCAGAGTTATAATAGATTTGGTCCCAAACCTTCATTATATTATATATTTCCATATTATTATATATTTATGTTGCCTACTTATTTTCAAGGGCTAGACATTAGTTTAGGAAATAATCACCTTTATTTTTAATTGTCTCAAAAAGGCTAAAAGCATCCATTTAAAACAAACTTTGATAGGACCTACGAAACTGGATCTACTGGTAATCAAAAATAATTTGTGGGGTGTGAACATTTTTAAAGCACCGTGATTTTTTTTTCATTTGAGGGTGAAAGGGAAGTTTTAACCCAACTTGCTTTGTAAGTTATACCCCAAGTTATTCGGTGCTGGAACAGACAGTTTGTCACTGCCTAGTTTTTGACCTAATTTAACACAGCCTCCTGCTGTGAGGCAGCCATTTGTTGACTCTGAGGTCTAAGAATTGGGTAGGCAGAGCAGTACTGGAATTCTGCCATATGCTAAAACATATGGACAGTTAGTTTGGCCTACACTGAATTAATGTCAAGGTGAGTACCTTCCTGGGCAAATATGTTACATTATCCTATTTTAAAAAAAGTAATAATTCTGAGTACTTATGTAGTACTTACATGGCCCCTGACTAGTCCTCACAGAAACTGAAAGCCTAAAGCTATGCATGTATTCCTGATTAAAAAATGGGACTTTATGTTCAGTTCTATAGACAATGCAGTTATACAACATTTTCTTTACATGCAAGAGTTTTGGATTTTGCATCTTCTCTGAATTATAGTCTTGCAGTCTGACAAGTTTGAAGAATGAAGTAGGAAGAAGGAAGGATTTTGTATCAGATATGACACACACAGGCCCCTGGAAGATGTTTGTTTAATGGCATGATGGAACTGCCACCTGTGCAGGGATCAATCCCAATCATGCTCTTTCAATTGGTCAATACAACGTGCCACCTGCAGTGGTGGCAGCTGTGTATGGTATAGCCTAGCATGGGGCTGCTGGACACACAGGTTTATAACTGGTGGTTGGGGGGAGCCCATCAGCTCCCTCCCACTTGGCAAGTCTAAACCCATGTGCTGGCAACCTGACATGCTAATTTCCCAGGGCCTGCAGACCTGTGGGCAGCCCTGCTTTTATTCTAGATCCTGGGCTACCCTGGTCCCCATGCCAACAGTCAGCTGATTGTCAGTGTGGGGACTGGGGTAACCTGGTGTCTCCAACCAGGCTGGAGCTCCCCCATGCTAATACCCATAGTCAGCTGATTGTCATCATGAGGATGAGGAATGCCACACATTCAATGTAAGGAGCCATACAAATCATCCACAGAGATGTTTTACATTATATGTAGAACATCTTTTGTGGCTGGTTCACTATTTTGTGGCACCATAAATTGGCTGAACATGTGGAACATTACCATTCATGGTGCAATTAATGTGTTAATTGTGCCATAAATATAATATCTGGCACAGGCCAAGGAGCCAAATTTAGTGGTAATTTAAATAGAATCATAGATTGGTAAATTAGTATGAGTTAGTGTAGTTTATACAGTGAGGGCCAAATTTTTCTTTCATTTCCAAGGTTGCATAACTGGAATGGTACTACTAACGTAGGGAAATTACTCCACAATTAGGGAGGTGAAACTGAAACAGAATGTGACTGAAGTCTGTAACATGGGAAAAGGGAAGGGAAAAACAACAGCAGAAGGGTTTTTGAAGTTGTATCGTAAATCAAAAACCTGTCGCTACCTCATTCTCCCTCTTACAGTCCCTTTCCTCCCCACCCGCTGCTCTGTGCAGTCAGGTGGCAATTGCATTATGCAGTCTCACCCAATGTACACATGCAGGGCTCCCACCTCTGTTTCTTTGCTGCACCGTTCCATGGACTCCCCTGGCACCACTGGCTGTGCCACTCCTTGGGGCAGGAGCTGAGGAAGGGAGGGAGGGAAGACTAGAGACCTCTGCTGCAATAGCAGCCAAATTGCTAGGGGAGTGGCTGCTCGGTAGGACTCTAGGGCCACACATTAACTCTTTGCAGGCTACCAGTTGGACAGTCCTCATATAATGTAACAAAATCTTGATCTATTTGTGGGATTGGGTTCTTTGTCTTCAGTCTGGTGAAGACCTTTTTTCATGGTAACATTAAGCACATTTCTAGTTTTAGTGAAGTTAATTTGCTTAGTTGTGTCTGATGTTAAGCACATGCAAAGGTCTTTGAAGGATTGGGATATTAGGTTTTAAACTCTGTAGAGTAGGGATAATGTTTTCATAACAGTGTTTTCACAAAGGGACTTCTGGGCAGTAACACAATATAAATTATAAATTGTAATAATTTGTAAACTTAATCCTGTTTCATTAAACATATAGAAATATGTGAAGTAGTCAATCTGTTACATTTATACTCTCTGATGCTGTTACATTTATACTCTCTGATGCTATATGATAATTCCTTTATAAGTGACTAGTAGGAGGAAACAGTCTGACAGTATTTAAAATATTGCCATGTGTGTTGGAAGGCTTTGTATGGGATGATGATGTGGGCTAAATTCTTCCCTCAGGTATTTATGCTGGAATTCAGTGAGATTACTAGGGGTATAACCAAGGCAAGGATTTGTGATATGCTCAAACCGGAGGGCCCCATGTTGACCTAAATCCATTGTAGTGTAAACCCTACATGTAAATGTACATATGTTATAGCATATGGTAAAATTTCAGCCCTTGTCTCTCTCTCATGCTTTATCTTCAGAATCACTGAAAGCTGTCTCATGAGACGACCCTTTGCTAAATTAGGTCACAGTCTGGAGGAGGCCATGTGTCTGCTCTGTTGCTGAATAGTGTGGCAGGGTTGAAACTTAGCTTGAAAAAAAAGACCTTTTGTCATTATTTTTCTTAAAGGAGGAAGGGTCAACCTAGTGAAGATATTCCACGTTGACTGGATGGTAGTCATGCTGGCTTTATAAACTACTCTTCAGATATTCTTTTAATGGATTCCATGCATTGGCTCTGCCTTGAATTTACTTTCAACATCTTTGTTAACTGCACAGTTTGGTTTAACGATATTTTTCATATAACTGACCCACAGTAGAGGCCATATTTTTTCTTCCTTACTTTACCATTACACTGATTCCACCTATGTAAAGCTCAAGTATTCTGAGTACGTTTTGTGGAAAAGTGCTGAAAAATCAGGAAGTTTTTGATCCAACTCCCAAACCACGACCAGAACACAGGTTTGACAGTTCAGATTTTTTTAGCAGTTGTCTATAATCCTTGGGGTGTGTCACTGGCTTTGCATAAACTGCTTCTATAACCACTCACCTAGCTCTCCATTCTCTCTCACCTCTCATTTCTCTGGCCATAACATGGCATCTGCACCAGCTTAACTGGGGAGAGTGTAGAGTCCCTTTCTGCAGCATACAGAGGGAATATTTGCAGTACCTCTGTGCAATGGCTAAGAAAGCATAGCACCTAAGCAACTCTCTTGTGGGACTTAAGCTCCAACTTTAACCTCCTGCCCTCCAAATTTCACCCATTGCTTTTTTTTATGATGCCCCTGTATAGTGTTGCTTCCTAGTGTTGAAACAAAAATATTCATATTTGTATACGCAGGCTTAATTCCTTATGCAATATTGAAGATACCTATTGTAATCCCAAATTACAATGTTTCTATCAAATAAATAGTCAGTTTTAAAACAAAATGTTGTAAGACAAAGGTTTAAGGTGCATTAGAAACTTATGCTCACATGCTAAATCCAGATTGAACATAGTTGGGGGCTAAAGGGGATCTGATGATTTAATTTTAACTTCCATTTGTATGCAAAACCACAGAATCATTTGGCATCACTGACAGCTTGTGCTGAAGGCAGTCCGAGGACTGGAGGAGCACAGGTGTCAGAGGGGATATGACTGTAATGCACTGATAGAAATACGTGGTGTTAGGAAGCAGCAAAACATCTGCCTGCCATGTGCTTAGCTTTAGCCTGTGTAGTTTGTCCATCTCTTCATAACATCTTTCATCTGAGAATACCAGCACATGTTGTGTAATGATCTGCTGCCAACATTTTAACTGGGGTCTCCTTAAAAACATTTTTCACTTAGACATGTTTTTTCCACGGGGGAAAAAATATCTCTGTCATTTTCCGCCTTGCTGTAACTGTGATTTTAAATTGCTTCTATACATAAAAATGAAGGAGAAACACAAAAGCAAGGGAAATTCATGGGGGAAAGTGTTACTGAGACCTTGGGATTTTTGTTTTTAAATGTCCATCAGGTGGCATTTATACTCTGGGAGGCCCCAGAGTTGTTGTAGTGAAATATCTTTCCAGGAGCCTAGGAATTAGTTGGGTTAGTTGCTTTTCTTTATGATTGTGTGCTTTTTTCCCCCCTGAAATTTTTAACCCTAAAAGACATTTCTCTTCTTTTTCTTTGAGTTTTATAGGTTTTAATATGACCTGAAAGTCAAGTTATGTGGGAAGAAAACTGGGTCAGCATTTTCATAGTTACAAGTGCTTAAATTCATCCAGTGTTTCCAGGACTGGGGTAAACCTGACAAAGGTATTATAGAAATGGAAGGAAAAAATTCCCTACCCTGTACAAAACTGATGACTTTAAATGTTCATTACTTAAAAGGTAGCTAATTTTTTTAGGTGAGGCTTGAAAATTTGACCCGGTTTCCTTTGGGAAACAAGATAAGGCAGAAATCTCTCAAATAAGATTATTTTAGTTATCAAAGTACAATATTTTGAACTAGATTATATTTGGAAAACAATGCTTTCCTCCCATGACTGAATGTTTATAGGTCCCCTAGTTAAGTGGCAGAACCAATTTTGCTCAAATTTTCCAAGAAGCTCACTTTTGGTTGAGACCAGTCTTAGAGCATTTTCAGCTAAAAATAATTTGTCTATTGAATGCAACTGAAAAATAATTAGGAAGTAAGAAAAAATCTTGTCCTGAAATTGAGTACTCCTTAAGACTACTATTAATGTTAGTTAACTTTGTGGACAAACCCTACATACTATACAAATGTAGTATTTGTAAAACTTATCCTATATTAAGCAAGTTTTCTAATACTTGACCAAGTAAATCTTAAGAAGGTAACTTCCATTTACAGCATTTTGAAATGTTCACTGTCCTGCAAGTCTGCATATTCCAGCTCTTTAGCATTTCATACTGATTGTGACCTCATCTGAGGGTAGAGTCTATGTCAATAGTGGTAAAGAAAAGGAGCGGGGGAGTAGGATTAGTGCATTTTAAATTTGGGTTGAATTAATTAAGTGGACCCAAATGACTGAAGTGTAGAATGCTGTGGGTGCAGGCAGAAGTTATGTTTGTTGCATGATTGACTCCCTGAAAGTGTTCTACAGCTACACCATGACACAATGCATGGCTGCAGAGCACTTTTGAAATGGCCAGTTACATGACAAATTAACCCTCATCAAATGAGGGATCAGATGAAGACACTCCACTCTGGAGCACCTTAGGAAACTTGTGTTCCCTAGGATTAATTTGTGGCACAATCAGGGCTGGGCTAATGCAGCCTGGCCCCTGACCCCAGGGCTGCCTGCAGGAAGGGAGAGGGGAGGGGAGCAAGCTGCTTGTTGAGTTTGCCTAGCGTGAACTGGAGTTGGTGGTAATGGTGGGGAGGTGAATTGGAACCCTCCCTGCCGAATCCTCCCCAATACCCCAACTTCAGCTAAGGCTGGGCAAACCCCAGCTGGCAGCTCATTTCCTGTTCCTGCTTATCCCTCCCTTCCTGCAGACATTCTCTGAGCTGAGGAGGGGGTGCGGGCATCAGGTAGAGATGCAGCTCCTTGGCTGCAGGTGGGTTCAACCCCCCACCTGAAGAGGTGAATGCCTGTTGGGTTGCGGGGGGCACTGTAACTCATGTCGCTTTACATAAAGCACCATGAGTTAGTGGGGGCCTGCACATCTATCAGCACCCTTCAGGTCTCCTAAATCAAGCTCTGGATAAGCAGAATACTGCTTATCTTCATTCTTGTCATACATTTCTCCCTTTCCCCTCCTCCTTTTGCCATGATCTTTTGTGACAGTTGCGTTTCTTTCAAGTACAGTTTTTTTAATCCACATTATATGTTATTCTAGCTCTTTTATTTAGGATTTTTCACACATCCTTCACATCTCCTTTACAGTCTCCAGTCAATAAGTGCTAAGACCTAAATACTCCTTTGCACTTCATGGCTATTCCCTTATCACATGCATTTTCTGTTGCCTCAAGGCAGATCTGTACAATTTTTGTTATTGAAATCTGTTTTTTTTCCTCCCAAGCAGATGGAGGATGTGTAAATGTGTCTAAAGACTGAGAATACCATTAACTTGGTTTGTTGCAGAGCCCTGGGAGCCACAATGTCTCTCAGGCTCCTTTTAAACCAAGATGGAAAAAAATAGTAATAATTCCACAATACAAGCAAAGCAACTTTAGCACATTATTGTGTCTCCCTTATAGCTCTGACTGCAGAGAAAAGATGCACTTCTGCTGCTGCACATCAATCTTTTGCTCTTTGCAACTGAACACAATCCCCAAGTCATATACAGGCTGGATTTACATTATTCCATTAAGTATTGATTGTAATGCTTGAAGCCTTTATTGTTCCTATTTATCAGAGCTTTTTGCACTGAAGTGGATAGAAAATAATACTGCTTAACTATTGCTTGTTGTGCACTCTTCAGCCAATCTAGCATACAGTGGGCAAGAAAGGCAGTTTTTATTCATTTTCTAAATTCAGCAGAGTCAGAAGGGAGAGCTTCATTAACCCAATTTACTCAACACCTAATGTAAAATGAAGGGCACTCAATTTCTAATTGGCCATAGAGTTCAGAATTAGAATTTACAATAAATGCAAAAGATAGGAAGCTGTTTTTTTGTGAGGTGGGATGGTTATATCCTATTATTGTTATCAATGCCCATCTAGGCTCCCTGTTGCACATCAGGCTGCAGTTATTGTTTCAATAAAATATTAGATTATATTTAAAAAATGAAAATAATCACCAATATTTTAAATACAGTCTTGACTATACAAATGTATAGAGAAATACAGAAACAGGGAAATATGCATTGGTCTTTTTCTGAGATGTTCTTTGTTCTAATGTATTTTTCATAAACAACTTGACTTAACTTGAACAGTTGCAATTTTGCTAAACACTAGTATTAACCTGTTGTTAAAAACCTGCCAAATTTATATAAAGTGAGGCCAAAAAGTGCAACAATCAAAATCAAAGTCATCCTGGAAAGCTACTCAGCTGGCATCAGAATAGCTCTAGAGAAGTCAAATCTTTATTTCTTGAAACTCTCAATTAACTGTATATGGCTATTTTGGAACTCATCTCTGCCATCACAGACAATTACTCTAACCACTGGACTGACTATTGGTTATAAGTTGGTTGTTGGATCCACCTTGCTTTCCTTGGGTTTTTTTTTCCCTCATGAGAAGGGATTAACCTGATTTAAGTTCCTGACATCTGGAGAAGGCTTGCATCTGTAAATCCTGAGCAGAAATAGTTGCTTCCATCTGGTCCAGAGTTAGGTACCAAACTTCCCAAGAGAGGTGAGCCTCAGGCTTTATCCCTCTTCTTGGTGCTTCTTTTTGACAAGCTTAGACAGCTTCATGCTCAGTTTGCCTATCTTGCCCAGAAAATGCATGGGGAACCTGAGAGCCTAACTTGCATCCATGAATTCCATTAGGTGACAGGATACCTAAAGCTAGGCTAAAGCTGTTCCACACTGCATGTGGAACAGCACTGTACCTAAGCAATAGGGCTGTGTGAAATGGGCCCTATTTGATCTGGATGTAGATTCTGCCCAAAACAGGGACAGTGATTTGATCTGTTGATTTGGATCACTGTCCCTGATTCAATTCAGCCAAATCTGAATCTGAAGATTCGATGCTGATTTGGTAAATCAGCGATTTGGACACAGGCACAGCTTGGGAAGTTTTTTCTACATACCTTGAGGTAGCAGCCTGGCTCATGATCACTGTGGTGCTGGGACACATGGAGTGTTCCACAGGAGCATGGGGAGGCTCTCCAGCATGCTCGGCAGCAAACCCAGAAGTGGACCGGAAGTACTTCGGGTCCACTTCCAGGTCTGCTGGGGAGCATGGTGCTCCCCTCCCCATGCCCCCCAGCTTGGTGATTGACCACAGGGGGATCCTGGGTGCCCCCCACAGACCCAGGGGTCACCAGTTGCCAAGCTGGGGGCCCTCCTTGTGTGCTCCCTGGTGGACCAGGAAGTAGACCAGAAGTGCTCCTGGTCCACTTCTGGGTCTGCTGCTGAGCACGATGGGGAGCCCCCCATGCTTTTGTGGGATGCTGCATCTGCCCCAGCACTGCAGTGTTCAGAGCCCCTACTACCTAGAGGTATGTAGATACCTGTATCTACGTCCTAATTGCCGAATCTGTCTGAATGTCTCCGAATCGATTCAGAGGGTTCCAAACAGATTCGGAGAGATTAAAGGCTTCTCTGATTTGGTTCAGATTCAGAAATTCAGCCACCAAATTGGGCTGAATCACTGCTAAATTGAATCGGGGACCAAAGCTTTGCACACCCGTACTACGCAATACAGATAGCAGCAACATCACGCATTTTGCATCTAGATTACGAATTCTCATGAAGACTGATTTGTTAATAGAGTTCAATCCTAGGGCAAAATTGGCATGTAGGTCAAGAGTTTATTATGCCTAATAGAATGAATGTCAGAAGGAAGGACCACAAACATGATCAATTACTTATTTTACTACTTTAACTAAAAACGTGTAGACTACATCACAGTCGATTTTTGCTTTCACGTTATTTCTGATTTAAAGATTATTTCTAACTTGAGATATTTAAAATTTACTTGTCTAATTATGTATGCATGCATATCTCAGCTAAGCATGCTTATATGAGTGCCATTTTATTCAACTATAGATCGAATAGCTCTGTGACTATGGGCTAGAGATTTTTAGCTTTGTGCAGGTCAGTGAAGATGGGAGAAAAAGTTCTTCCTTCTGCTTTGGTGGGGACAGATATATTCCCAGTATAGGATTTTGGCAGTGTTACTGGCTAGCAAAAATGGGACAATATTACTCTTTCTGAGTTAGCACTTCAAAAAGGCACTTGAGAAGAGATTGATGAAGTAAAGCTTTGCCTCCTGTGCACCATGCTGGCCATATTAGCTTTTCTACATAGAAAAGTTAATTCTCTCTCAAAGGAGAAGTGGGAGGGAGGAGAGGCAGCAGAGCTTATACCCAGAATCATTGGGGTGATCTGGGAGATTCAGCCAAAATCCCTTCAGAATGTCATGCTACCAATCTTACCCATCCTTACCCTATAAGACAAACCATGGCTAAAAGGCAATAATCTGGCTCTACATGTTTACTACTGTTTATAGAATGGGAACAATTCAATACAATGTTCCCTTCACCTGTGGTCTTTTAGGAGAGTAATAATAGGAGTGAAAGTAAAGCATCCACTTAAACCTTTTGGAAGCATTATGTTATAGTCTCATCTGCTCGTTTGGTCTATGTAAGCAACAGCAATTCAGTAGACCTTCAGTAGGCCACGAGCCAATTTTTGAGCACTTCAGGATCCTCTCAGTTAATTATTTCTCTAAGTTGTTTTTTTTCTCTACATGCAGATTTCAAATATTTATATTTTTTATAAAATTTGAAGCTTACTTTAAATTTGACTGGATGAGTGTGAAAAGAGGGCTATCAAGGGCCAATAACTACTTTGAACTTTTATTTTGATTTGATGTTTGAAATGAGAGGTGAGTGTTTATTGCTATAGAAACTCTGATGTTAAAATCTCTGCCAGGAGAAGCAGCTGCAGGTAGATTGAGTGTCTTTTGTGCATTTGCCTAACTAATGAATCTCTTTAGAGTGACCTGGCAGAGCAAGTCTTCTCCCATGCTAACATTAGGTCATATCCTGTTAGCTAAATACATTGTATGGTAACAGTCATAAGAAAATCCCTGGCAAAAACTTCACTTTTATCACTGTGATGAAATGGTTTCTACCTGTGTGCTCTGTTTATCCACATTCTGTTAAAGAGGCTGGTCAAAGAAGTTAGAAAAAAAATGAGAATATTGCTTAATTAAATATTTATTAAATATTTCAATGTGATTTGGGTTCAGTTTTGTGCTGGCAACTCAGATTATATCTAAGGAGCTAATTTCATGATCTTTTCATGGTGAGCACCCCTTCACTGCTGATTGGCTGACAGGCACAAACCATGGCATAATTAAATAGTAAAGTCCACAGAAACATCAATAAATTACTGCATTATTATAAATCTAAGTGTTCAATTTAAATCTAACTTGAACTATATTATTAATATAAATGTATACACAATATGAATTGTAACTAATATCACAACAAATTATTATTACTATTCTACAAAAAGTTTAGTAATAGTAATAATGCCAACCTTGATAGAAACAGTTCATGTTAGTTGTTAAATGCTAGCCTGCAGCATCCACTGGCAGTTGCAGCTGACATACTCTGTCTCCTGCAGTGTGAGCACTTGTCTGTACACATACTGTGTCCATTGAATTGGTTGGAATGGTAAAGTTGTGTTTTGTCAAGTTGTAGATATGTGGAAACTGATCAGAAACAGACTCCCAAAATACAGTCACAGTCAAAGGCATCTGGCACTCTTTGACAAAGTTCATGTAAGCAGAACATTCCTTGTCAAACAAAGCACCTGGGTCGTTTAAAGTGGGGTGGTAGTGACTGATCATACTTATAGTACAGATTCAACTTCAGCTATTGCCTGGAACAGTTCTCATCTCCGCTGGTTTTCACATTGTCAGTTTGAAAGTTCTTGTGATGCCTTGTCTTTGACCCAAGTTATCAAATCCATCAGCTTGTTGGGTGCTTGGTGGATCAAAGCCTGCCAACTTTTAAAGCATGTTAGAAGCTCCATGAACTGGATTGCATTTTCAGCTACAAACTACCTTGATCTTCAGTGTCACATGTCTTAAGAAATCGCATAGTTTAAGCACACAATATGTGCTAGGTGTGATTTCAAGCTCTTTGCACACAAATTCCTGGTAGTACTTCAAATTTTTTGTGTGGTAACAAACTGCATTAAAGCACAGATTCTACCTTGTAATCACTGGCTCTGGTGGAACTGATACAGTTACAGGTAGATCCTTACTTTGTTTGGCGATGGACTCCCTGTATTAAAGACTATGGCCTAGACAATGTTTAAACACTTTTTAAAAAGAGGAAACCAGGCTATCCACATCAGGAAAATGTGCGTGCTAGATGTCACTTAAAGAAAGGATGTGTGCTTTGCAGGTGATATGCGTTCAGGCATTGCATTGGACATCATTCCTTGGAGCATATCAGAGAAAGCTTTGCACATATACATTGCATTATATGTACACTGCTTGTTAAATTCAAAGCTGTAGTTTAAAACAGCCTTTACTATAGCTTGTGCCATGGCAGAAAAATTGACAGACATGAGGTGAATCCGCTCTGTTTGAAAAACGGGCAGGTTGCAGTCTGTCCAGGTCCCAGGTACAAATAAAATGTGCAGAACATATTTATCTTGGGCATCTGTTGCTTTGTCTGCTCCAATCAAGATTGATTCATATTCTGCCAATGTAGATTTTGAGACTGAACATTCAAAGCAATTACTCCTGGTAGATAATCTTGGAGAAGCTTGTTCGCACATGGGAAACTGCCAGCATTTGGCATGTGTTTGTTCAAGTAGTGCCTTAATTGAGGGTTATCAATTTTCTCCTGAGGAATGGTGGTGGCTGTGAATGCCTCCACTAGCACAAATGTGGTCTCTCTTCTTGTTAAACTGCTTTCAGTAGTTCTTTTAAAGATTGAAGACATAGTTGTTTGCTTCTTGCTCTGACCTTCAGCCTCTGCAGCAGCCTTTCACATTATATGTAATTTGGAATGTAAATACTGAACAATGCTGTCTTTCCCTGACACATTGAGAGTCCTGCTATAGGATGAACAAAACAATCTATTACCATCTGCATTCAAGGTTCCTACATGATCCCAAGATGAAATGTATTTATCTTTCTTGGATTTTGTTTCACTCATCATCTTCAGACTGTAGTATTGCTGCAGCATTGCATCTGGCTTCTTAGAAGATGGCGCTAAAACCTTTTTGTTTTCCTGAATGGCACTTTCACTGAGTCTATGGCACTAGTTCAGCCTCTCAGTAGCTCTCTCTCAAACCATGTGCTCTATGGCTGCAGGGATTGCCGTGCTTTCTTTGTATTCCAGTAAGCTTTCATTTTTTTCAGGCGATTCCATGCAAAATCGTAGGAAATGCCATTTTTTATGGTGATTGTGGAAACTGCTGTTTTTCAGTTTATGCAAAAATGTGAAACCACAATTTAAGTAGGTCCCTAATTATATCTAATTCATTACAGTCATTTTGACACACAAAATTGTTCCGTATGTAGCATTGCATATGATTTGATTGGGTTTCAGGCAATTGCCTTTGGGTGTAGAAACTTCCCAGAATAGAACAAGAAAATACAATATCTCTCTGTTGATAGATTTTATGAGTATGTGGATGAGGGAATCGGACAGCTTGCAAAGTATAATTTGGGCTCAGCTCATTCACCATGTTGCATTTGGAATGCCTTTAAGGCATCTGCTCATGGATAGATGATAGGATATTCTGCAGGCATGGGAAATGGAACTTGAATGAAAGTGAAAGACCTTTTAAAGTAGCATAAACTGGCATGCAGCCTGGGTTTATATTGAAATTATCTGAAATAATTTATGAGAGGCTGTCCAGTAAACAGAGTTTATCATCTAAAGAGCCACAAAGAAAAAATCATTTAAGAAAACTATTGTAAGGATAAAGTGGACAAGAGGCAATAAATCTGGAGTTGATCGTGCTGGCTTTATAAAATTCATCTTCCTGGGATTAATGAATGATGATGCTGTTGGTTATTGGATGGACCCATATTTTCAAGATTCTAAAATAGTTTATTTATGAAACAGAAACAATGCCAATTCTCTACATCCTTTTATTTTTAAGTCTATCATTCCTGCTTTTGCTTGTGAAATCAGTTATTTTCATCAGAAGAAACCGCTTTTACCACTATATGTTTAATGGTGAGCACCTTTACAGCTTTTTTCATTGCTTAGTTCCAGCAGAGAGACAGTGCATGAACACAGTATTGCAAATTATATTTCTTTTTATTTAAAATGTCCTCCAAGAAAGAGAACTTAAAAACCTGCTTGAGATTTCTTTCATATTCCTCATTTGAAAAAGTTGAGTCCACATGAAATTCCTGAGTGTAACAAGAAAATAAATATTTGACATTTTACTTGAAAAGGTGAAAAACAGTTTTTACCTGGTCTAATTCTGCTATCAGGTTAGAAGCAGCTTTTCACAGATGTTCTAACAGTATACAATACAGGGGAGATTAATAGGCCTCTAGCCACAATGCTGTTTTTTGTAACAGGACTAGGCAATAGTGGAAAAACACAGGCAGTTGGTCTGTATTAATGTCCTACCTCTACTACAACTGGTGATGTTACAGTGTGGAGAGGTTTAAAATAAAATTCCAATATAAAAAAGGCCATGGGAGCTGAGTAGACTGGTTTCAGTAGTGAAGAGCATATAGTAGTTGTGAGCCAAGGAAAGAGGAGAATGAATCAAAGACCAATCATGAAGGCAAAAATGATTTAGGGAAAGAAATTAAAGAGCGGGGAAGTAGATTACCAAAGGAAAGTGTGTGGGCTTCTGTGTGCACATGTGAGAGGAAGTAAGAGAGGAGGAGGAAATAAGAAAAATGAAGGGGGAGAGAATATTCTGGAGTGCACATCTGATCATAACCCTGTTGAGACTTAAAGTAAATTTTATATTGAGAGTTCATATTGGCATTTCTAAATGATAATATAAAATAAATGATAGTGCATATAAAATAAAAAATGCACAGTGGGAAATTACTCTTAGGTTTGATTAAGACTGTGATGAATGTGCTCCTAGTGTAATCATGATAATTTTATTTTGATGGACGAAAAAATATAACATGAGCAGGAGCAAAGAGGACAGAATTATATGCAATATATTTGCATAGAATGCATCATGGTACTTTAAAATTGCAAGATGGACTATAGCGCTTGAAAATTAAGGACCAGACTCTGAATTCTGAACATGAAAGCAAGGCTCTCCTTGAAGTCAGTGGGGTTGCATGTGGTTAGAACATCTACAGGCAGATAGCAGAATCAGAAATACTGATAATAAATACTTCACAACTATCATTGAATGCTATGATGAGACTGTCTTAGGGTTGTTGGTTGTAGCCATATTGGTCTAAGGCGGGAGTTGTCAACAGGGGGTACGCATACCCCTGGGGGTACTTTGAAAGGTCCCAGAAGGTACATGGGGCTGGGCAGGGATGGAGTACTGCCACACTACGCTGCTGCCTCATGGGAGCAGGGCCAGGGCAGGGCAGGAGCAGGGAGCACTGTTTTTCAGTTGAAAGGTGTATATATAGCTCCCTACCATGGGAGAAGGAAATAGACATGATGGGTTCTTGGAATATGTATGTATGTGTTGTGTGAGAGGCAAGAACTCTTGGGGGTGATATTGTTTATTTGACCAACCTCATGGTTGTGATATGGCAAGCTTTCAAATACAGATCATGTTTTAGGTCAAGTAGTATATGAGTGTCATACATGTTGGAAATGAGTTAGGATACAATCTGCAAAGATTTCAGTACCTGGTGACTGGATCCAGGGCTCATTATAGAGATTAGAATCTACTGTGAAACTTGGACCCATTTCACACCTTCTTGAGTGAAATTCTAGCCTTAACTGAAGTCAAGATAAAACTTATATTGATCCCAGGATTTTATTTCATTTTCTTTTTCAGAAGACTTTGCTTTTAAGTAGTCCAATAATGAGTGGACTGTACAGCCACTATCTCTTTCTAATTTATACCTCAGAGAATCATGAGGCTTGAATAAGAAGGTAAGTGGGGCATGGCGGGACACGTGCCCCCTCTGAAATTGGCCCTCACCGGCTGGGGAGTTGGGAGTGATGGCCAGTGCCCCCGCCAAGAAGTGCCAGCGGCACTTCCAGTTTTTACGGCGACACTTTTAGTTTGCTGCTGGCGCTTCTGGGGTTGGTGATTGGCTGCTGGGGGACCCCTCCTCCCTGGTCAGTGATTGGCCACTGGTTCCCCACCCAAGAGCCAGGAGGCACCAGTCGCCCATGATGGAACATCAGCATTTCTGATCTGTTTGTAAAACTCACTGTATACTTGTCATCTGGAAAGGGTCTAAGAATAGGGAAGAAGGCAATTACAGAGAAGAAAGTACATAGTCCATATGTACCTTTTTCTTTCTTCTCACAGCTGTCTTTTAAAATTTCTTTCCTCCTAAATATTTCCTTAGTTTACTCTTTTATTTTCTGGCAGTCATGCTAAATGTTGAAGAGACCATACTTGCTCTAATGTCAGTGAGTCATGTTCAGGTAATTATTTCAAGCTCCAAACATTTTGATGTAGATTTGCAGTTAATTGCATGGCTGGGTAACCAACCCATCACCACTACTAGGAAGCAGCTAGAGGCATGTATTGTGATTTTGATCCATTTTAGATTTATAATTGTACTTGGCCCCAAATATGCTATTGAAATACTTTGATATAAATTGTGTGCGTATGTGTGCACATGTACACACACACAAAAAGCCCTTCCTAAATTATATTACTTAACACTGGGCAGCAATGTGCACATGTAACTGACTGCGCATTTGGTACCACGCAGTCCTGACAGCACAGTTATTTTTAGATGCTGTGTTGCTGTAGCAACAAACTACGATGATGTAGCTCATTGCTACCCCAGAAGGAGTGGGGTTAGGGATGGAGTCTTGATCTGCCCTGCCCCCTCCCTTCCCCATATACTTACCTGCTGGGTGGGAGGGTGGGGTAGATCTTCAGTTCCTTTTAAATTCCAAAAGTGATCTCCCACTTAAAATGGTTGGAGGCCAGTGGTTTAATGAAACAAATGTGTCCAGTCCTTTTTCCTCCACTTTTCCATCTCTTCATCTCCAATCTCTTCCTTGTCCTGATTGATGTAGTATTTCAGTTTCTGCATCCCCAGCTTCAGGCACTCTCTTTCAATGAAAGCTAACCCCTTAAACAGTCAGAGGTTTCTTACTTACCACAAACTAGTTTTAACACATGCTAATAAAGTCCTTAATAATGTTTCCTCTGATCCCTTTAGTATGAGTCCATATAGTACCATCTTCCATGCCAATGACAGGTTTATTTTGGTGACACTCAGGAAGCAGCAGACTCTTTCCCACACCCCCTTTGTGTATGGGCACTTCAAAAATATATGTCCCACTGTTTCTTCTTCCCTGCACCTCTCCCTTCGGCACCTTGATGAACTCATCAAGCCCCATCTCTGTTTCACTTCTCTCACTGGCAAGATATTTCTTATTACCATCCATCCTTGGTTAGCACGTTTACCTTTTAGTTATTTACCCATCACGGCTCCCCAAAACATTTTCATTTGTCCTTCTGTGAAGTTTTCCTCCAGTGCAATCCTGTCTCTCTCCCTTACCACTTTAATCAATTTCTTATGATCCTTCAGGACCTCCAGCCCTATTTACCCTATTTTATGTCTCTGCATGAACCCTTCCATCATGATGTAATGAATCGGTGGTTGCCATGCTCATGGAATCTTCAGAGAGGTCTGATATACTCCCCATTTTCTCAAAATTGCAGCTGTGCGAAATCAGGTGATACAGTTGTGTTCCCTTCTCCCTCCATTACTGCCTTGCATATTGTGCTTACATATTTTGCAAAGCTGAACAATCCCTAGTTGGGCAGCCTGCATCCCCCCCATCTCTCGCTTTGTGCAGGTCAAATCTAGCCAATCTTTCTCTTTTGGCACTCAAGAAGAACACACACAATTCTCTCTGTACTTTTGCTATCTGTCACTACATTGGTGGGAATACAATTCCCGTATATAAAACAATCAGGAGTAGCACAACCTTAAACACCACCACTTTTCTGGCAAAGGACAACATCCTCCCAGACCATAACCAAAGTATTTGCTGTAGCCTTACTATCACCTTTTCCCACAGAGTCATAAAGTCATAGAGTCAGTGGACCAGAAGGGACCTGTAAGATCATCAGGTCCGGTCCCCTGCCATAGGCATGAGGTTAAAGAGCTCAAATTAACTCAATGAGGTGCTTATCCAGCCTCCTCTTGAACACCTCCAAGGATGGCGACTGCACCACCTCTGTCAGGAGTGTATTCCAGGTTCTAGTTACCCTTATGGAGAAGTTCTTCCTTATGTCCATCCTAAATCTTCCCTCTATTAGTTTGTGACCATTGGTCCTCATCCTCCCAAGGGGTGCCTTCCTGAAGAGTTGCTCCCCCAGATCCTGGTGTTCCCCCCTGACATATTTGTAGGTGGCTATCAAGTCACCTTGCAGCCTCCCCTTACCCAGACTGAACAAGCTCAGCTCACGGAGTCTCTCCACGTAGCACCTATCTTCCAGGCCCCTAATCATGTGGGTGGCCCTTCTCTGTACCCTCTTGAGTTTATCCACATCCTTCTTGAAATGTGGAGCCCAAAACTGGGCACAGTACTCCAGTTGCAGTCTCACCAATGCTGAGTAGAGATGGAGAAGCATCACCTTGGATCTGTTCGTAACACATTGGCTGATGCACACCAGAGTTCTGTTTGCCCTGCTGGTGACTTCCTTGCACTGCTGGCTCAAGTTCATCTTCTGGTCAATTGTGACCCCAGGTCCCATTCAGATGCCAAGCCAGCCTATGGGCTACTGCCTATCCTATAATAGTGGTGAAGGTTCGTCCTACCCAGATGAAGGACCTAGCACTTTTCCCTATTGAGCCTCGTTTGATTCTGATCAGCCCATAGAACCAGTCTCAGGATGAAGCCATCACATCAATTACAACTCTCTGGGACTGGCCTCTAAGCAAGTTATCCACCCACTTCACTGTAGGCTATTCCAGGCCAGTACCTTCCGGTCTATTGAGAAAATTTCATGGGAGACAGAATCAAAGGCCTTACTGAAATCTAAGTAAATGAAGTCTACTTCATTACCCTTGTTCAGCTGGCAAGTTACTTGGTCATAAAAGGACACCAGGTTTGTCAGGCATGACCTACCCTCCACAAAGCCATGCTGGTTGTCTCTTAATACCCTGTCAGTTACAAGCTTGTGATTGATGGCCTCTTTAACAATTTTTTCAAAAGTGTTTCCAAGGACCAAAGTCAAACTGGCTGGTCCGTAGTTTGCAGGTTCATCCCTCCTCCCTTTCTTAAAGATGGGCAGCACATTGGCCCTCTTCCAGTTGTCTGTGACCAACTCCAAGTTATACAACTTTTTGAATATCTTCACCAAGGTCCCTGCTATGAGTTCAGCCAGTTCCATACTGTATTACCTTTCCCTTGGGTGTCCATTGAAATCCCTAGCTCTCTGATTTCTCTTTCTCTAATTTAAAGGACCAAATTCTCCAAGTCCCTCCAGTTCCCCACTCCCGTTATGGCACTTTTCGATCTATTTAATTTAGTCCCCAACACTTCCCCATACTCTGATGTATCCTTTAGCACCCTTTCCATCAAAAGTCTATCTCTAATTACTACATTTGTATCAACATGTATAGTACACATGTAGGGAGGGGCAGGGGAAGGCTGCATCGGGCTGCTCCCTCTGGGCCTGGCCCAAGCTACAGCCCCCGCTGTGGACCCATTCCCAGTGCCGCCACCATAGCCACTGAGCCTGAGCACAGCCCAGCCAGGAAGAGCCTGGCGCTGTCCCAGTCCCAGGCCACCCCAACCTGTCCCACATGCAGATCAGGGGCATGCACCCCCCATGCCCTCCCAAGCTGTGTGCCCCCCCCCGATGAACTTCTCGTGGCTCTGTCTACAGATATGTAGAAATAGCATACTATAGTATCATAGAGAGACATCACTAAACAAACTACCTCAGACACTAGAAGCAGTCTATGTGTTAATGTGGTGCTTCCCTGGGCTAATATACCCTGTTTCTCAGCACAGCTAAATAGCCCAGGCAGATCACAGCACTAACATAGTTGGTATTGCTTCTGGTACCCATGTTAGCTCATTCAGATATACCTGAGGCATCTGCATGTATACTATGTTGTAAGTAAACAGTACCCTATCTTTTAGTTATTTTTCAGAAAAATCAACTTCCTGGCTTTATCCTGCTTATGTTATATACTGAACTTTTCAGTCTGTCCACAAAGAAAGGCAAGACTGGGCTATTAATTATTAGCAATAATGAATCTATACGGAAGTCTTCTGCTTCTATCTACTTACGAAGTGGGTGTGTTTACATGATATGCTACACTGGCATAGTGACAAGCTACAGCAGCGTAACTCATCACTATGGTAATGTAGCATTGGCAGACACAAATCATGATGCTGATGCTATGTCACCATAGCAATGAGTCTCCACTCTGTCTCCCATTCTCCTCTGCTCCTGTCTTCTTCCTGGTGTCATGACTCTTATAGTTGTTGCCTCTGCCATTGCTCCCCTCTGTCACCTTCTTTCTTCCTTTTTTTTCCCTACCTTTGTCCACTCTGCATCTGTCCCTAGGTCTTCATTTCCATTCTTTAACTCTTTTCCCACTTCATGTGTACTTATCATCACTGCCATTGTTTTGAGTTTTGGGTCTTGCTTTTCTAATCCTTATATCCCGATGCTCTGTTGATAGCTTTCTCTTCCTTTAAGGCATAGATCAGACTTTGAATGCTGATGGAAACTTATCACAAGGGTAGGTTAGTGCAGCCCACCTGAATAAGCCATATGCTAGTGCCCATTAAGTGCAACCCCCACCCCACTGCCAACTCTTTTGCAAGTTATGGTGAGGCATGACATTACATACAGTTCACCCAGAATCCCTTTGTCATGCCCTCTCTCAGCCTGGCACATATGATCAGTGTGGCCCTGTCCTCCAGGAGGTGAAGCCAAACCAGATTGCCCTGTGCCTCATCTGCACAAAAACTTTTGGAGCATCCCAGGATTTCTGACAGGGACACCTGGTCCCAGTCATGGGTTGGGGGCTTTGTGGATCCTAGTACATGGATTCTTTGTGTGGGTATCTGGAATATACACACATACTGAGAAGTGCTGAACTGTGGCATCATTGTGGAGGGAAGGGCAACACTAATCATATGCACCAGATAGAGAGGGCACAACAGAGGGATTCTGAGTAAACTGCATGTAATTCTGTGGCTCGCCATGACTTGAAGTGCTGTTGACTCTAGTGGGGCTCAGCCCAGTGAACTATGTGCTAAATCATGAGTCTTTTGGCTTTGAACTAATACTGTCCATAGTTTATATTAGATATAAGTAGGTGCCAAAGTGCTGCTCAAAACTGCTTATGAAACACCTGAGCTAAAACTTGTAGCAGTCTTAAGCAAGGTAACATGTATCAATTCTGGATGAACTGAGTGTATGGGTATGTTATGCAAATTGCTACAATGATGTTCAATTTAAAGATTATTGTTTTTTACTTTGCTCCTCACTTCCATGTGCTTAGGGAGATCAGGGTCTGGCAGTTAAGGGATGAGAAAGTGGCTGCTAGGGCAAAAAGTTGGGGGGAAGTAGAGACTAAAAGGCTACCTGATCCTCCAGATTTATTCTGCCTGCTGTAGCAGTGGGAGAGGGACAAGTTCAAGGCAAACCTCCAATGATTAGATTCTATACCTAGAAAATTATTAAAAATTACAATTTTTCTATCAATAGAATCTAATTCGGGGGGGGGGGTTGTCTTATACTAAGGGTCATCTTTTAGAGTAAATATGATACTGCAGTAGCAGAAAGGTACCTTTACCACGAGTATCAATATAGCCAGTGCCAATAGCCATAGTCTCTTAATGTTCCACCTTCATTGCCCTCATGTTCTGCAGTTTCAAAACTAGACTTTTCAGTACTAGCCCATTCTCCATGGGCAGCTCTATGATATCCTTCCAAAAGTCTCTGATATCAAGCAACTTATTGTTTCTTTTACATTTTCGTGACATCATTGGTTTCTGCTTCTCTCATGATTTCTATTAATTTATTAGCATACACCAGTAAATGCTGTAGTATGAGGTGTTCCTATTCCTCCGAGTTTTCCTTCTCTTTTACATGTTTTTTGAAACCTTATAAGAAAAGACTAGCTACAGGATTTTCTTTTACTGGCTTGTATTTCACTTTCAAATTGTCCCTTTTTATCTGTAAGACAATCTATTGATACCTTGTAGCTAATGGTACTGGCTACACTGATGCTCTATGCTTTGGGTGAAGATATCTTTCCATTATAGAGATCTTTTCAGCAAAACCCTCTTCAGGTTTTTCTAAAGAGTGCGCGGCTCCCAAAATGAAAAAAAAATGCTATTTTCACAACTCTGTTCATTGGTGCAAGGATAACTTACTGTAATTATGGTCTAAATGGCCTAAAAGTTTCATTTGGCTATATTTGGATAATTAAATTTACATAATAGCTTAAATATGCTTAATTTTATAACCATTCCAGCAAAACTTTAAAGAAACAACTGGCAAAATGTTTTATGCCTAATGAGCTTTTTGCCTTCTCAATTTGTCTCTCCTTATACATGCAAAAGAACCAAAAATTTCAAGCAATCTTACAGAACTGCCACACAGCTATGTACAGTTGTTCCCCGATTAATGACTGAAAATAATTTTATTATTGTCTTCATCTGACCTTTTACTGTCAAATTGTGTTAGTTGTGGTTGGTCACAGAAATCATATGATATTGTTTCTGATTCCATGATTAGAAAACTGCCTACACTGTATTGTAAGGGGAGTTCGAAGAAGCCATTTCTTAGAAGGCTGAGCAAAATTTTATGCACACTTTCTTAGCCAGTCAGAAGTATTTGGCTTTAATTTTTTCACCATTATTATTAGGTTAATAGTATCTGCCATACATAGGTGTTATGAGGATTAATTAATGTTTGTAAAGGCATTTGAGACATGGCAGCACAAAATATTGCTTGAGGTCTGGAGTTAGACATAGGCACCAACAGTCAATGTCTAAGGCCCCAGCTCCTGGAGATGTCTGATGAGATCAGAATCTCAGATTTCAATTCAAAACAATAATTTTTCTAGTCTTTACACTTACAAAGCAAAGCTCAACAATGTGCTTTGAGCAAAACTATTGCCTGCCCAAATCTGCAAAAAGTCTGCAACAATATGTCCAAGAAAACTGAACAGCTCAAGTTAACCCTAAAACCTGATGTCTTTAGTCCTTTCTTACCTAGGAAGCACTCTCCTATTCCTCTTTGTATTAAAAAAAAAAAAGGCGGGGGGGGGGGGGGCGGGGGAGCTTGGCCTGATGTTAGGACCAGATATACTTGGTTCTTTTGGGTCACAGATGTAAACTAACTGTATGTAATAGACGTTATAAGTATTATTTGGTAAGCTCTATCTGGTAATTTGCATGGGAATAGAGGCTAAAAGTGTTTCTCTAGTATCTAAGATGGCTGTCATTAGAGTTGCAATAAAAAAGATGGAGAGTTATGGGGAAGCAAATATTTACATACATACATTTATTAGTGTTTACAAACATATGCTCATCATCTGCACAGCTTTCTGCTGTAATGACATTGTTATGAGGCAATAAATGTAGCTATTGTTTAATAACAGATGTTAAATGACATAATTTATTACAAAACCTCAATAGTTACTGCACTAGCAGCACATAAAAGTATGGCATTGTACTTTAGATATTTCTTTTTGATAGCAGACAATAGGTGTTCGATAAATTTACAAATAAGAGGTCAGTTGTATAAAGGCATGATAGCTGTACAAAATGCCAATCACAGTAGAAAAGGCTTAGCTGTTTAACTTGTAATTGCTTCTCCTGTTTTCCAACCTCCCATGCAAAACCTTGGAGGTACCAGATTAATTCTGTCTTCTAATTCATTTGCCTAACAGAAGCCCAAGCCTTCAATCCTAGGCAGCAAAATACCTTTGTTGAGTACAAACAGAAATAAAGTCAAGAAAACCTGTTCAGCATTTTTGAGGGCAGAGCCTTGTGTGTTTCTAGGATAAAGATACACACATAGAACATTGCATTTTTTCATTTTTGGCATTCATTTTTTCTCTATGTACTTAATTTCCAAGATGGGATGTGATCTGGGATCCATTTTTGCTTCCTACCAAAGGTAATTAATTAACAGTCTTATGTGTACCCATATATCATTTGTTTTCAAGCACAAACTTTGTAAAAGGAGACCGTTTCTAACCAGCAGGCCCACAATTTTTGCTTAAACAATTAGACATACAATTAGAAATAAACTGTGATTGAAGTGCTAAAATGTTAGCAGTCTGATGTTGCCTGATTATTTAGACAGTAATGCTTTCTCAGTCTTTTAGAATATGGAATAAATATATATTACAGGAATGTATATTACAAGGAACTGGAGAGTGTGTAATTACCTAAAGGTAAGTTGGTAGAGCAACAGAATTCCCCAAAATAGCTCAGTCCAGTAAGTTTTTACTTACGAAGTAGATTTCAAGATTATTCATAGGTGACAATTGTGTTCCTAAAACAAAGAAAGCTTTACACTTGACTTCAGTTGTAAGAAGAACGTGAGAATGACCAAAGTCTTAGTTGAGTTTGACCTGTCTACAGAAGTTTATGCCTCTCTGAACCAGTTACTCGAAGCCTTGCACTACCTTCAGCCTGACTTCAGGCTAACATGGCTAACTACCTTTCTGTCTTATTATCAGTTACATAGAGAGTGTTTCTAACCTCCATTCCAAGGTAAATTGCTTAGTATGCTCAAAATACTTGTAATTCATGATTATGTTTATGTCTGTATGCAGAAAGAATCCTGCATGGGGTAGTAACCTCACATCACTTTTCTGCTTTCTGCATAGATATAGGGGTAGATGTGTATTTGACTAGGGCAGGACTTCTCACACAAAGGAAACTACATAATAACTTGGTTTGTAATAACAATATCAACTTAAGGATGTGAATGTGATTTACAGACATTTGTTAACTAACCCTCTCAGTCCTCTGTGGACTGTCTCTTATTAATTCTGTTATAAAAACAGCAGCTGGGGTGGTGTGGGATGTAAGGCCCACATTTGACAATGTAGAGGCCACAAGTTCAAGGACATAGAAGTAGCGCTCGTGGCAGCCTGTCAGATTCAACAAATTTGTAAATTCTATGGACACGTAAATACCTATGGACATGAAAAAGGAAAAGTTATAAAAGTCTTTGAAAAAATTATCAAGGCTCACATTTGCGAGAGCCTGGCAGGACAAATTATGCTGAGGGGAAACCAGCATGGGTTCGTGGCAGGCAGATCATGCCTGACCAATCTAGTCTCTTTTTATGACCAGGTTACGAAACGCCTGGACACAGGAGGAGGGGTGGATGTCGTATACTTAGACTTCAGGAAGGCCTTCGATACGGTATCCCACCCCATACTGGTGAACAAGTTAAGAGGCTGTGACTTGGATGACTACACAGTCCGGTGGGTGGCGAATTGGCTGGAGGGTCGCACCCAGAGAGTTGTGGTGGATGGGTCAGCTTCGACCTGGAAGGGTGTGGGCAGTGGGGTCCCGCAGGGCTCGGTCCTTGGACCAATACTCTTTAATGTCTTCATCAGCGACTTGGACGAGGGAGTCAAATGTACTCTGTCCAAGTTTGTAGATGACACAAAGCTATGGGGAGAAGTGGACACGCCGGAGGGCAGGGAACAGCTGCAAGCAGACCTGGACAGGTTAGACAAGTGGGCAGAAAACAACAGAATGCAGTTCAACAAGGAGAAATGCAAAGTGCTGCACCTAGGGAGGAAAAATGTCCAGCACACCTACAGCCTAGGGAATGACTTGCTGGGTGGCACGGAAGTGGAAAGGGATCTTGGAGTCCTAGTGGACTCTAAGATGAACATGAATCGGCAGTGTGACGAAGCCATCAGAAAAGCCAATGGCACTTTATCGTGCATCAGCAGATGCACGATGAATAGGTCCAAGGAGGTGATACTTCCCCTCTATCGGGCGCTGGTCAGACCGCAGTTGGAGTACTGCGTGCAATTCTGGGTGCCACAATTCAAGAGGGATGCGGATAACCTGGAGAGAGTCCAGAGAAGGGCCACTTGTATGGTTAAGGGCCTGCAGACCAAGCCCTACGAGGAGAGACTAGAGAAACTGGACCTTTTCAGCCTCTGCAAGAGAAGGTTGAGAGGCGACCTTGTGGCTGCCTATAAGTCCATCACAGGGGCACAGAAGGGAATTGGTGAGTATTTATTCACCAAGGCGCCCCTGGGGGTTACAAGAAACAATGGCCACAAGCTAGCAGAGAGCAGATTTAGATTGGACATTAGGAAAAACTTCTTCACAGTTCGAGTGGCCAAGGTCTGGAACGGGCTCCCAAGGGAGGTGGTGCTCTCCCCTACCCTGGGGGTCTTCAAGAGGAGGTTAGATAAGCATCTAGCTGGGGTCATCTAGACCCAGCACTCTTTCCTGCCTATGTAGGGGGTCGGACTCGATGATCTATTGAGGTCTCTTCCGACCCTAACATCTATGAATCTATGAAAAAATGGGTAAAGTGAGGCACAAAATGAAGTCAAGACCATCATTCTCAACAGTGACTATGGATTGTATGCTTCTCCCTATTCTAAGAGTAGAGAGACCTCCACATCCCACAAGAAGTCTGGGAAATTACTATGCAAACATTGATTAAATGTTCAGCGATGATTTCAGGGACCAAAAATGAGTAGAGGAAGTTGTAGTACAAAATAGTTACAAACATCTCTACTGTGGGGCACCAGTAGAGGGGAATAACCTGCGTAAAAGTGATTATCAATGTTTGCTCTCAGCAGCTGGTATGTTTGTTGATTCAGCATCAGGGTTGGTCCAACCATTAGGCGAACTAGGTGGTTGCCTAGGGCACCAAAATTTGGGGGGGGGGGGTGCCAAAATTATATGCAGAACAGAATAACAGGAACGTCATTCTAAATAACAGCCCTGGCTGGCTACAGCTCCACCTTGGTCTACGACCTTTAGTTTGGTAAGGGGAGAAAGACCTTTAATGAAAAGTGTGAAACAGTCAATTAAAAAAATTGTTTTTATTGTTTTATTATTCATTTTGAATATAATAAGTACATATAAAAGTTTGTTCTAGACTTCTTATTTTTCTCCATATTGGAAGTGGTGGGGTCACTGAGGTACACAGTTTGCCTAGGGCACCAATTACCCTTGGACTGGCCCTGTTCAACGTATTCTCTTTTGAACTGTAGATGGCAGAGCCCAGTAGTGATCTTAGAGTAAGCAGATCTGTCCTCCTCAAGCATAATACTGAAGGCTGGGAATAGTAGATAACTGTCTACCTACCCCTCAAAATACATCTCGCCTTCCTGGCATAGGGAGCTGCCCTTGCTTATTGTACAATGTATTTGAATGTTTTGCCCCTGGATTAAATATTATAAGTCAGCAGGAAGACAGTTGAGATTTGACTTGTTGGGGGGATTTTAATTCAATGAGATTGCACTTCAGAAAAGCTGCATATGTCCAGCTTTGTTCTCTTTCTGTCAAAAGCCTGGGAATACTTCCAACCTTGGATTTACAAAATGATTGTATTTCTACCAAAATAAATAAATGAATGAATGAATGAATCTGACGGGTTTGGCTTACTGTAATATTAGAGCTTGTATGGAGCAGTTTGGCTGTGATTGAAGCAAAATTCCCTCTGCAGCTTCCAAATGACCCATTCTCTGTTATCAGCCTGAAAAGCAGGGATTGGAGTAGAGGGAGGATGGGGACACAGGCAGAATTTGTGAGCAGAGGATAACATTGAACATACTCCTCAATAGTTCTGCTGCCTCGCTTGTGGCATCAGTTCTGCCCATGTGTCCCTGTATTGGTCACATCCTTGTTTCTGACTGGCATATAGTATCGTTTTCCTAGGTGGCAGCAAGTCATGATGGAGAATTTTTTTCTATGGAGTTGGCTAAAAGGCCAGTACAGAATTGAAATTCACCTTTAGGCTATCCTTTCTTTCCTTTTTCATGTCCATATGTGACAAGGTATTTATCAGAATTAGCAGATTTCTTGGAATATGACAGGGCTGCACCATGAGCGCTTCTGCTATTGCTTTGAACATGTGACTTCTGAGATATCAGCCATGCACCTTAGCATCCATGCCAGCTCCCACCATTATCATATGAAAATGATGGGTAGAGATCACTATATCAACTATGCCCTTTGCCTAAAAAATGTAAATAAAATGGGAAAAATCTCTCAGATCAGTTTAGTAATATGATGAACTTTAAATGCAGTGCAGTCATGTAGATTCCTATGCTAAGGAGTTAAATCTTATGATGAAGAACCCTGAAAAGGTCAAACTTCCACAAAATAATTACTACCACAGATCATATTAAGCGTTCAAATTCTCTAATTACTCATATTTCTAAACCAGATGCCAGTGAGCATTAAAAAGGGTCAGCTTGTATTGCCCTCAAGTTAAAGGTTAGTAATGATACTTATAAACTATACAGCAAATAGTAGTCTTTGTCTATGGCCTTTAGAGCACAGTTATTATAGTCATCTTTTAGGTATGGAAACGAGTTTAATGATCAACATGACAGGATTGTTTCAAAACATCATAAAAGTTTTACAAATTATTGGGTTAACATTTTTAAAGATAAAGGGATCTAAAGAAAATCTATATGGCAACAGCTGAAAGCCCACTATTTGGATGTCAACCATACTTTCAGTTCCTGATACACTGGGAAACTGTGTCTAATTTGTTAGTTAATGTTTTCAGACATAATGTGTTTATGCAATGTAGACAAAGCTAGAAAAATATAGTGTTATATAATGTATTTGTATACTAATTATCGTTACTATAAGACCTAACCAAAATTGTTGCTCATCTTCCTCGTGTAGAAAGATGGTCTGTGCTGCCAAATCACTTTTTCATAAAGAATGGAAGATGGAACAAGGCTAATGGTTGAACTGCAAGTTGGGTAAACTGAACCAATGCTTACATTTAAAAGACAAAGTGAAGTCATTCAGGAGTTGCTATCATTTGATACCAAAGTTTGGAGTTAGGGGAGAAGAAAAGCAACATGAGCTGTTGTAGAATACAGTGACCTGTTTATTCAGCAATGATCTTGCTAGGAGTTGTGCAGGTTGTATTACCGGGCTGTTGATTTTGGGTGGAAATTAAAAAGTTAGTTTTTTACCTATAAAGACCAAAATGGCTGGGGACTTACTTATGGACTCTCCTCTCATTATAATACCACTACTACCATAGGCATAGCAGTGCATTCAGGCACCCAAGGCAGCTGCAACACATGGCCACTTCTGGCTGCTGCCACGTCGCAAGTATGATTATGCACCTGCAACAGTGGTTTATTTCTGTTTTCCTCTACCTTCCTCCCACCCCTCCCCAAAGTTAGTGCCCAGGGCAGCTGCCCCAGTTGTTACTCTCTAGTTCTGCTACTGACTACCACTGCAGTCAACAAAGAAGCCTGAGATTGATCCTCTTTCCCTTTAATGAGAGGTGCACAGGCACCTTCCTGAGTTACCTAATTTTCCTACATGGTCTGAATTTACCTGAAAGTATTTGTTTATAGTGCATGCTACAGTGGCCATTTTTTGGTTAAGCTTCTGAGATAAGGACTAGTATCTCTGTAAGGGGTTTTCTGTTTGGAAGTGACATAAGTGGCAACTTTTATTTTTGCTGGGGGGCTGAGGCAGGGCAGTGTTTGTGTATGCCGCTTTAGGACCTGGGGCCAAGAAGCCAGCAGGTGCTTAATTGCGGCAGCCATTTTAGAACTATGACCGCCCATATAAACAGGGCATTTTGCTGCTGGCTGGAGGTGCAGCAACATCACCTGGATGCGAGGCTTCATGGAACACTCCGGAGGTAAGGGAGGAGCTATAGGGGATGGTCAGGAGGCTCCTGGTGCTGGGCATGACAAAAACTGCACCCTGCTGGTGGCCTGGTGGGGGTCTCAGTGGTGTGGGAGCCCCCAGGAAATGCCAGGCCAGTTACCACCTCAGTGAAAGGTGGGTCGGGGTGCCTTAACCCCAGATCCCCCAACCAGGTGTGTTACCCCCTTGTAGGGTCTGGAAGGTGGACCCCAACGAGAGAGTAGGGCCATAGACTCAGAAACCTGTCTTGAAATCCCCTGACTGGTCAATGCTGGGGCCAGGACCGGAAGGGTCAAAGGGCCACTTGTCCACTGCGAGGGACACCCAAAGCTGAGGGTCTGGGGTTCTGACTTGCCTGGAGTTGGGCCAAGGTCAGTAGAGCCAAAGGTCCTGGGGGGACCACACCCATAAGGGGGAACAGGTCAGGGAGCTATACAGCCTGGAATGAAGGCGAAATAGGCTGCCTGACTGAAAGGATCCAGGTGGGGTTCAATAGTAGGATTCTGGGGCCCAGTGTGGGGCCAGTGATGTTGGTAACATCTGGATGCCATCTGTGAGGCATGGGCTGTGGTGTCAGGAAGGTACGGAGCCACAGATAGTGCCACAAATTAATTAATTAATTAATTAACATCAAGGTGTGGTGGGCGAGAAGACGGGCAGTTGGCCCAGAACAGGTGGGTGGGCCAAAGGTAAATTGGCCCCGAGAAGGCCCCCTGTTACAGGGGCCCTAAGATGATGCTCCCGCTGGTGGTGGCGTGGCTAGAACAGAGCCAAGAAGAGTCCGTGGGAGGGCGGGGGCAGATGTGGGCTGCCCACTACAGCCTTGGGGCTCTCCACCATGCTGCTCTCTCCCCAGGAGACCTGTGCTGGCCATGGTGAGGTGTCCCTGCCTGCCTAGCAGCAGTGGGGGTGGTGGCACAGAGTTGTACCCCCCACTGCTGCTGGGTGGGCAGAGGGCTCCTTGCTATGGTGGCATGCCTGGTGCAGGGCTCCAGGGGGGAAGGCAGTAGGGTGGGATGCCCTGAGGCTACAGCAGCCAGCTTGCACCTGCCCTCACCCTATGCACAAATCTGGGGGGTGGGGCATGTGGGTACACCCCCATCACCCCTTCCCAGGGAGCTGCTTCTCCCTCCCCCCCACCCCAAATGAGCCACCCATGGCTTTGTCCTGCTTCTCACCCAGGCCACAGGCTCCATGAACTGCCTTGGCTGGGCAATGCTCCCAGGCCCAGCCCCTGCCCCACTTCCTCCCTCACCATAGGGAACTCAATGTGCCCCTCCCTCATAGACTTACTTGCAGGCAGCTGGGGGAGCTGCTATCCATCACTGTCTGGGGCTGTATTGCCGTCCACATTTATGTGTGCTTGCGTGCACATGTACGTGGATCTCCCTGCGTCCTGTTTCCCACAGCCCCTTGCAGGATGGAACTCTGCCAACCTGCAAGAGGAAACCCACAGTTGAGATAATCTAGGAGGTGAGTAATGAAGGGAACAGAAAACCCAGATCCCTGCACAATGCAAAGCATCTGGGACAAATGCTGTCCTGGAGTCATACAGCCCAGGACCAGGACTTGATGTTCCTATTTTTGGGACTGTGCCACCCAATCAGGGATGGGTACTTACTCTACCCTCTTCCCATGGAGGGCCAGGGACCTTCCTCAGGCCCCATATACTCCATGCCTATGGTGAGTGATTATTTCTGTTCTGGGCCAAGTGGAAACTGCTTGTTCCTTGTGTGATTGTATTTTTAATTTATGGCAAAGGTGTCTCGTGCCAGGGAACTTTTAAATTTATGCTTACTATGAGTCTTAAAAGTTGAAATGAATTCAGTGTTTTTTAAGAAGGCAGTTGATGAACCATAGGATCATAGGTTTAGAAGAGACTTCAAGGTCATCCAGTTCAAAGTCCTGCACAGCCCTAGCAAGACTTATGCTCATCCAGGCTTTTCTTAAAAATCTCCAGTAAAGGATAAAATTTCTTTAGATAGCTTGTTCCACCATCCTACTTCCTTTATAGTTAGACTGTTTTCTTCTGAGATTTAATCTGTATCTGCGTTGGTGTAGTTTAAGACCATTGCTTCATGCCCTACCTCCTGTATTGTTCTCCTCCTCTTTTATGGCAGCCTTTTAAATAATTGAAAACTGCTATAGTGTTCTCCTTTAATCTCCTTTTCTCCAAGGCCCTCTATTTCTCTCTTTCTCTCAGCCTTTCCTCTCATAATATGCCTTCTAACTCTTCATTACTCACCTCCTGGATTCTCTCAAGTTTCCTAAGATCATTCTTTAGAAGCAAGCCCACATGTTACTTCAGCTGAGCTTTAATCATTGCTGAGTAAAGTGGTACTATTAATGTTAATGCAGTGCTTTTTCTTATGGAGGCATCAGATTGCTGACTTATGTTGAGCTTGTGATCTACCATAACCCCCAGATCCTTATTGGCCATACTACTGCCAAGCCAATTATCCCCCATGCTACATTTGTTGCTTTCCTAGGTGTAGCACCTTACATTTTTCTTTGCTCAGGGGTGGATCCAGAGGAGGTGAAGTCATGCAGTTCCACCTCCCTTTCAGACTGCTATGGGAGCAGCATCTGAAGATTTTTTAAGTCCCAAAGCAAGGATGAATTCCACTGCTCTTTTCTCCCCATCCCCTTCCTTTCATACTCAGTGGCACATCACCTCTTGTCCCATTCCTCCCCTTCTCTGCTGCTGCCACCACACCCCACTGCCCCCAGTTTCTCTGGGGGAGGGGGTGACTCCAGAGCTGCTCCTGCCCCACTCCAGTCAAGCTGCGTGGGGAGCTGGGCTCAGTTGGGGACAGTGGCAGCAGGTCTCCCCCAGGTGTTCCAGGCACAGGATCACCTAGGATCAGGCACAGGGTCAGGGAACCTACCCACTGCTGCTGTTGCTGTCACTGCCATTATCCCTAGCTGAGCCCAGCTCCCTGTGCAGCTGACCCATCCAGCCCCAGCTTGAGCAGGACAGGAGCATCTGGTATGGCAGCAGTGACAGGCAGGTCTTCCTGTGTCCACAAGCATAAGTGGGGTGCGGTGGGGCAGAAGGGAGACAGTGCTGAGCATGGAGGGGAATGGAGTGGGTGTAGAAAGTGGGGGTTGGGGTTCTTATTTGTTTCAGGGACTTAAATACAGGTCCCCAGCATCTGCTCTCTCGATATGGTCTGCCCACCCTTGTGGGTGGGGGGGGGGGAGGGGAGACTCTGGGAGTGGTGAGGGTGTGGATGGCTGCAGTGCTGGTCTCTGCTTCTGCATTTCCCTTTTAAAAATCCTGGATGTGCCTGTATCTTTGTTGAATTTCGTTCTGTTTTCTAGTATGCAGTTCGCCAATCTATCAAGTTTCTCTTGAATTCTTATCCTGTTCTTGGAAGTGCTTGCAACTCAACCAGATTTTCTTCCATCTGTAAACTTGATCAGGAAGCTTTCTATATTTGACCATCCAAATCATTAACAAATATTTAAGCAGCAGATTGAGAACATCTCCTTTTGGAACCTCACTTGAAACCTCCTGCCATAGTGATGTTCTTAATAACTACTAATAGTTTCTCTCTGTTTGTGGTTATTCAGCCAATTAGGCATTCACTTAACAGTAATTTTACCTAGCCTATGTTTTTCTAGATTACTTATGAAACTTATGTGGGACTGTGCCAAAAGCCTTAGTGAAGTGCAGGTATATTATATCTATCCCATTCTCTTCATCCAGTAACTAGTTTTTCTGTCAAAGAAGGAAATCAAATTGATTTAGTATTCATTCTTAACAAATCAGTGTTCTTATCAAATTTGTGGGGCAGCAAATTGTCTTCTACAGATGTTAAGGACTTATTGGACATTTTTTGTTTTGCTGTATTATTCTTCCAGCAGATATCTGGGAAATCCACAATTAGTCCTACATCAAAAACTTTGGATATGTAAATGCTGTATGAAAAATGCTTCTCTTTCTTGCAGGAGAGTTGTGAAGATGCGGTCAACATGTGTAAAAGGATCAGATACTAAAGTGTTGGGAACTCTGAGATATGTGAATGTGTTGAATCTGCATGTGTGAATCTAAAGTTATTTTCTGTTGAATCTGCTAATGCCAGTACATATATAGTTTTACTTTATGTTAACAATATAGTGTGTGCCTGCCAGTCTGGCTGGAGTCATTTATTTATTTATTTGTTATGGACAGCCATAACAACTGATGAGGATAGGATCCCATGAGCAGAGCATGCATTAAATCAACTTGAAGAATTTCCTTTAATTGTGAGTACATAGAACCTGTTGGAACCTAAAATGCATGCTTTTATTAGGACAATCAGGGCTTATGATAGCACCCTGGAGGAGTGGCCTATGTATATAGTGCTGCTGGAGCAGTTTTTTGTTTTTTTTAAATAAATGAGATTCCCCAATAGAAACATGTAGCTGGATGACTAAATTTAATTGGAGGAAAAGCATATAGTTTACTGTGTGGCTTTAAGTCTATATTGTGTGGGGAGTGACTAAACAGAGCACAGCAGAAACAGTTACAGCCCCACTTGTTGGGCCATCAGCTTTGCAACCTGTAGCAATGACCAATCATGCTGCACCAGACAGTAGCAATGCTGAATGCCCAAGATTTAGTACTGTTGAGTTACCTACAACATTACATAGGGAGAAGACATCTGGATCCAATATGGATGCATGAATTCTATCCTCCTTAGGACTGTGTTTAAGGGAAGGGGAGCCATTATGCAGGAGCGAAATGTAAACATGGGCCTGACATAGTGGTCAGTACAGCATATTTTCAGGGAAGTGATCAAGAAGGCAGTCATTGTTACCCAGAAAGGAAATGAAAGCCACTTGAGAGGACCACAGTCTGTGCATTAGGCCACTGTCATTTCAAATGTGGGGGAGGTGGAGAACAAAATGTGAGCTATTTGAATGTGTTGAATCTGCATGTGTGAATCTAAAGTTAATTTCTGTTGAATCTGCTAATGCCAATGCAGGTATACTTTAACTTTATGTTTACAATATATTCTGTACCTGCCAGTCTGGCAGCACTCTTTCCTATGCTTGTGGCTGTAGTAATTTATTTATGAATGCCTTGGACAAACATAGGAACCATAGAAGTTCTTAGTAGGTGCCATTATATCACTTATGTGATTTATAGAATATATAGAAGGAAGGCTCATGGAAGGCCTCTAAAATTTTCTCTCTGAGTGTTGGAAGGAGCTGGGGTCAGAGCAGAAAAATCCCATGCCTCCACTATCACCCTTTGGTGATGAATTTGTATAGCCAGAATATGACCTACACTCTTGTTACATAGGTAATGACTAGAATTATAGCACTACCTATTTAGAAAATGTAGGACTATTCTTATCAGATCTGAGCTACGTGAGGAAGCATTTAATATTTGTAATGTTTATATAGAGATTTATCTCAAAGCCACTTCTCTCATATACATTATTTCCCGGTCTAATCTAATATTTGCTTGGAATCTTCCTTGTGTTCAATACTTTTTAGAACTGTAATAAATAATCCAATTCAATTTAGAAAATAATAATGTTTTCCTCCAAATTCTAATAATCCTGTGATACAATCTGTCCCCAGTTATAGTAACATGTAGTAATTTCCTTCCTTTTCAATTTCTTTTCCAAGTTCTTTTTTTTTTTTTCAATTAAGTTTTTACAAAAGGTTCTTTTGTTCAGAGGGGTTAGAATGGGATGGTATAGCCTTTAAGAATTCATAGTTTCATCATATTTTTTTCAACTTCTTCATTTTATGTAGTACATATTACTCTTGAAAACTTGCGCACAACTGCTAATAGATATTCTTGTTGACCCATTCAGATTTTTTTATTCATTTGCTAAATGTATGAATGAATAATATAATGAATGTCCTAGTTGTTTCTTCTGTTTTATCATTCTGTGCAGCTCTTACAAAGAAGAACTGGCTTGCTGCATAACTCCATTCCTGCAGGTAGTTCAGGAAAACATTTTATTATTATTTTTTTATTTA